>NC_089744.1:52114098-52299098 GCF_040412425.1 Macrobrachium rosenbergii
TATTGATGATGACGTTGGAGGAAAGCGTACCACATTTCTAAATTCTGTCTATGAGTACATGGTAAGGATTCCTTTTAAAGCATTAGATACCACTGTAATTCCCACTGCTATTATTATTATTATTATTATTATTATTATTATTATTATTATTATTATTATTATTATTATTATCATACTGTATAGATTTTTAAAGATGAATTTACATAGTAGAAAATTACAAGGTTTCCTCTTTTTTTAGATATTCTGACGACCCAGAACAGGTGGGAAGGAAATGCGAGTCTTGTTCTGCGGATTATTGCAACAAAAGGGGCGACTGTCGCATTGAGGCTGGTCAGAAAGTGTGCGAGTAAGTATCTCTGGCTAAGTTGATGTTTCTTTAATCGCTGAGAGAATCTAATTCAACTAGTATTATTTCTCTAGTTCTCATGTTAGTGAAGCAATTTGAATATATAGAATGTCATAAAGGATCAATACTGAATCTAAATTTTTTCGGTAACTTACTAGAATTTCGATAGAATGAATATAGAAATTAATTATTGAATTCATTTTGTAGTTTGTAAAACAGATACTTGCAAGATTGCATTAGGATATGAGAAAATTATTAGTGGATACACCGAAGTTACTTGCATATACAGGTATTTACGTACACCTGTATTTCCATCAAAGGCTTCTCACGAGTTTTTGATAAGGAAACATTCCATTGGTATATAAATTTGATGTGCTGATTCATCAGACATTTTATCAGTGAGCAATACTGTTTTTACCCACCGTCCACTCTTGCAATTTATTTTGAATTTGTACGTTCATACGATTACTTTTTCATTTATAGGTAGTTGTACCCACAGTAACGGCAAAGCACTTTCTTATAAATAATATCGCCTAGCAACATGTGCATGAGTTGCAGAAGAATATTCCTCCTTATCTGCATGCAGTTTTTTTTTTTTTTTTTGCAAACATATTCCCCTTTACAAACAGAAGCGTCGACTAAGCGCAGGGTATTTCTTCCTCATCAGTAAACACAGGGGGCAAAGTGAATAAAACTATATTGTTTTCAACAGGTGCATTGGGTCCTACTATGGAACCAGATGCGAAATCGACGGCGAGGTACTGGGTGTAGCTGTGGGAGCATCTGTAGCAGCTGTGGTTATCATCATCCTAACGCTCATCTTCCTGTGCATGTGGAGGTAAGGGAGATGATTTTGGATGCGGAATTTATATACAAGACACGTTTGGTAACTATTAAGTATATTCTAATCTTATTTCTTTCCCTGCAAAGGTATGTGTTTGCTTGGTATAGGAGGAAAACAGTACTGTATTCAAATCTGAGGTCGGGTCCCCTTGTTGATCATAATTTCTGAATTATATACTGTGAGCAGGGGAGACCTGAAGTTTGTCTTTGTTGTCATATTGAATGCAAATCCATTTCGTATGGGGTCAATTAAGAAAGTTTGCTTATGGGTACGCTTTAATTTCCATAAAGATGCGGCTTGTAATTTAGATTTTCTGTGCACAGAATAAAAAAATATTCGTATTAAATAAAGATAGTTCATATATGTATAGTATATACTGTTATATATATATGTATAGTATATACTGTATATATATATAATGTGTATACAGTATAAAAAATAATAGAGTATAGCTGATATTTAAAATATGTATCAAACTTTCAGTATCTTTAAGAAGTAAAATGGGTACTTCATTAGGATACAACAGTCACCAATCACCTTATTTTTTTTTTTTAACAAACTTCCATTCATAGTGTTCTGTCAGTGAGCAGTGACACGGTGCGTGCATGCAAAATGTATTTACTTTGCTTCTGGTCTCCTTTCAGCAGTGTAATTGGGACTCTCATGCTAATAAATACATACATAAAAGTTTCGTATTCTATATTGTTCAGAATAAAAAAAAAAAGTGGGTATATTAAACGTCGCAGGGATGAGTTGGTGCATTCAAATGTGAGAAAATATCTCGAAAACGGAGAACGGATTTTGTTGAAACTCCGTCCAAACATTCGTCTGATGAAACTAACGCAGACACCATCTCACATTCATAAATTATGAGGATTTTTGGGACATTAAAGGCATCATAAAATAGTACGTTCGGCGGTTAACAATTTGACATTGTTATTGCATATTATCTATTACGCTAAAGCAATTTTCCTTGTATTTTATAATTTACTTACATTTTATCTATATATTTAGCAATTTGCTAATTTATTTTTTTCTTATGACTAATCTCTTTTGTCTGTATTTACTTTTGACTTTTGTTACTGCTTTCAAATGACCGTCATATTCTTTGGAAGCATGAATTTCAAGTCAGTGTTCCCCTCTGGGCTTGTTTCATATGAATAGGGTTCATTTTCTAAATAATGTAACAATAATGATAAAATAACTGCTGTGCTGAGTATAACTTTGAAGGGAAATAGATCATGGTCATAGTCTGGGTCACAGTTTTGATGGCAGTAAGCCAGATTTTAGCAAATGTAATGAGAGTTAATAGATTTTAGAGAATGAGACACCAAACTTCGGTTTTTACTTTATGCAACAGTCGAAGATGGAAGGCTCAAGATCGAAAGACAGAGGTGTTAGCTCGAGGGGCAGCTGCTGCAGGGGCGACCTTGGGAGGCTATTCTGTCAACATTCAACACAAGGGTGGCACTCTACCGCCGAATCAATACGGAGTTTCTTTAGAGGACCGTATGCGATGGGCACAAATTGCAGAGAGCATCGGCAGTCAAAACATATACACGGTAAGCTTTTGATTCATTGCAAGTAATTGTAGTTTAGATTATGGGAATGTAACCTTTTCACAGTAAATTTTTGGTTTTCGATTATGGTCTGTGTATGAAGTAGATTTCACGACTAGGAATTTGGAACTATGTTGAGTAAGAAGTAGTTAACAGCCTTTTTGGTGCACAACAAAAATAAAGATGGACACAAGAAAGTTTTAATTAAAACTTGCTACATTTTTGCAAGTAGTAAATTGTGAATGTCCAAATTGGATTCCTGTGCAAGTGTCAGTTGCGCATAATTGTGCCTGATTGTGCACGAAAAAGTACTTTTGACTGGCAACAAGATTTCATTATCTGGAATTGTTATCATGCATTCAAAGTATTGTATAAATAAAAAGTTTTAGACGTCGTTACTTTTTCTTGAAATTCAATAAGAGAGTGTAATCTTATTTTGTCTGTGGTCTTAAAGAATTTCGTGAATCTTAGATTTTATTTGATAAGTAAAAGGAGTATACAGAAAACACAATTATTCCGTCAAATGACTAAATTTTCAATAAGAACAAGTAATTTTTAACAAATAATGGTAAAGTAACACCTCTTCAGCAAATGTAAGCAGAAAAATAATTTGATTGGTTACTTAGAACCATGATGAATGATTTATCAACATTCGTTTGATCAGTCTACCCTATGCCCGTAGATACTTGCCATGGAGAAGAGACCAGTGTTATGGTTTCAGGAATTATAATTTCATGGTAGATCACTATAAATAGTGAAGCTTTTGTCTCTGGCATCGAATAACATGTACTTTTTAATTTTAGCAGAGTCTGCAATTGCAATTTCATTGATATTGGAGGTATTATTTTCATTCAGAGTATCTCTCGCCTTAATATAATTTCTTTTGTATTTTCCGCTGACTCTGATCCGACAGCAACAAGGACAAGACATGGGAGCCAGTGCTGTGTACTCTGCTAACAGTAACGAGTACTTGACCTCAGCGGCTGCCTCCTCCAACCCTTACTCGGTCTATAACCGAGTGACCCGAGTCCTCTCTAATTCTACCCTCGGGAGGCGGGGAGGCAGGGGCATCTTGAACAGACTTCGGGGCATCTTTGGACGAAAGACGCAGGGCAAATCAAAGAACAGAATTCCCTCGTACATGATGACCTCACACCCGACCTTAAACTTCCAACAGCTCATGGCTCTTCATGCTCATCTCTCGGCATCTGTTAGTTGGCACTTCTTTTCCCTCAGTCACCTTGAGTTTTTGGCATAGCAGGATAAGCTCACCTTGCATGGCTACTGTGATATGCTTTCACTTGCTGTTTCATCCTCTTTTTTGTTCTTCATTTTTCTTTTTTTCTTATAGAACTGCATAGAAAGCAACAATGACTAAGCAACTGAAAATTAGACGATAGGCTTGCTAGCACCTGACAGTAGACATACTTGGCACCGACTCACTACTACACTTGCAAAGTTAACACTAGATTAACCTAGATATGCTATTATAGTGTGGAATTTCTGTGTGTGGTTCAGTCATATTTATAATGAAATCCCTAATGTGTCACATGTGCATTCCCGTAATAAATTATAGACCTGCAATAGTCATCTGATATTGCTATCTTTTTTTGCACAATCATGTCCACTGTTTTAGACAAAATACAGCATGCATGACTGTTTATTTAACTTACAGAAAACATTAGTGATGTGCTTTTACAGACAGTGGTGAATACACACCAGAAAGAAATGCTGGGCCATTTTATATAATATAGAAATTGATGTATTACCTTCGTGTAATTAGTGTGTGCATCCCTTTCAAACAATTACATGAAATCTCAGAGTGAATGCCTTTTGTGATACTTCTTTGCAACACTGTGAATATTAAAATGTAGTATTTCAATCAATTTGTTGTTGTAATTGCTAATTTTTAAACTGTATTTCCATTTTAGATTTGAGGAAAATAAGTTGATGTTGTTAAAGAATAGAAATATATGAAAGACTGCATCTAGAAACTGTAAGGAAGAGAAACTTTTGTAAAAGTTATCCTCACCTTACAAGTCAAGCGAAAGTTATTTACTAAGATGTTCTTTATTTTGTACTAGCAACCTGGGACATTAGGTGGGCCTACTGCCCCTCCTTCAGTTGCTGCAGCAACCCCCACACCGTTGTATAAAGGCCAGAGACAGGTAAGAAAAACACAAGTGTTGAACACACAATGCTGACGGATATAAAGTAAATAAACGTGCAGATAAGCATTTTAGGTTCAGTCAGGATTGTGGTTGGGTGGTTACTGATTGATTTAAGAGACCGAGGGCTTTATGTATATGTTTCATTTTGTTGAAAGTAAATTCTGTATCTAAGGTACTTCTGCCTTTTTAAAACAATTTTTTTCTGTAAACACCTTCAGATATGTTTTAGGAAATAAGTAACTGTTATAAGGTCATTTTTGTCACAACCTTCAGTGCATATTGGGTGTAGAGTATCTGTTAATCTATTGATTAGGATTTTCCTTTAATCATGATCAGTGCTTAAAAGTTTTAAGAATTCTCATTTCTCAAAAATCAAAGATGGCGGGATCATCATCTGGCTATGCTTCGCTTGGAACCTTAGGTTCTACAGCCACAGGTCAGTTTAGCCACGAACAGTTTGGTTTGCAGCACCTGAATCCAGTGAACCATTTAGCTACTCTCCAGCACCAGCAACAGCAGCAACTTTATCAGAAGCAACATCAGGCATTTGGAGCTCAGTCAACGTATGGCCAATTTGGTCCTGCATCTTTTACAGCCATGTGTGAGTGCCATTACCTGTTGAACTCTACTTTGTTTTTCCTAAATCAAACCGTTGGACTTATTTCTTTGTGAAGTTGTGTTACAGAATTCATTCATATCTGGAACTCTTTAGTTAACTTTATAGTGTGATATCACTTGGAGAAAAGTTGAACTTCAGTTAATTGCAAAAGGAAAAGGAGGCCTTCATGAAAAAATTATACACAAAATAAATAAATAATAGGTGATAAAATTGTTACTCTGCTTCTTGTGTAGCTCTTCTAACTTTGAAAAGACTTCTCTCAATTTCAGCTCAAAGTGGAATAGGCACAGGAGGCGTGTCAAGAGCTCCTACCCTTGGAGCTAGAACTCCCGTCCCATTACATGACAGCATGGGAATTGCCGCCACCATTGGTCCCATGGGGGGAGCCAGTGTCGTCGCCAAAGGCGTTGGTTCGTCTGTCGTTGGAGGTAATTCCATGGGCATGATAGAGAGTTCAGAAGAGGAGATGGATCGCCCTTACCAACTACCACGACCCAAATCAAGAGGGTCTTTGGCGGTGGGTACCTTAGCGGGCCAACATTCACGTATTGCAAGAAGTTATAACTCTTTGTTGTTCTAGGGTGCCAACTCTAGTTAGTCGATGGGACACAAAGGTGCTCAATTTCTTTGAGGTAGAAATCACTGAAGTAGGCTATATGGCGGTTTGACGGAAGTTGCCGTATATTTCGAATGGTGCTGTTCATGAAAGAAGGAAATCTTTCTATGCAGCTTAAAGTACAATGCAATATGAAGGCATACAATTTCTATACTTCTGATGGAGTTAGTCAGGTAATGGTTTGATCTAGGAGAACAGTGTTAAAAGCAATAGTGTCCCAATTTCAATACATTGTTAGTTGTTGATACCATGCTCTCCAGGACAGCTGATTTGTTAGTACCATTATTAAAGATATACGTCGTAGATTTCTTTTTATTTTAAAAATAGTGTTGCAATCAGATCGATGAAGTGACAGACGTCACAGGGAGTTGTAGAGTGGCTGGAGTTCAGTGTTTTATCAAAAACTAGGTCAGTCCAGTTTTTAGTGCATTTAGATAGGAAATGATAATGCAGTATTTTACTCTTGAGTGAAGTAGTTACGGAAGGGAAATTATAATTCCATGATGAGGATTGAAAATTTTTCAGATTTTCAGAAACATTATCCCCCAAATACTGGTTGTTGAAGATGTGTTGATGGGTAACAGATTTTTATTCCTTTACCCCTGTTGTGGTCCACCACCCAGTTTACCAGTTGCTTCATGGTCTGTCCTGTGAAAATGGAAGGTCCTTTTTAACAGTTCGTTCTTCTTTCGCTATACAATTGATCCCTTGTGTTCACTTTCCTTTATCATTTCAATTATCATCTTTCCTTAAGAAGGAAAATTTCGTGCTGGAATCGGCATTTGTACACTCGAATCTCACCTTATTGTTAATTCTAAGTATAACCCTCTTGAGCCTCTGTTCATTCGAGATCTTCATATTATCTATCAGGAAATTTTGGATGACTATCCCTTTTTTTTACTGAGCTCCTTCGCTAGTGCCTATGGATGTATATTTCACGACAGCTTATTTAGATAAGTAAAAGGAATACTGATCATTTGTGTAGTAAATATCACTTTATTATCTGAGTAACTAGAGTCAGTACAGTATTATGACTTTTTGAAGTAAATCCAATAAAAACAAAAATGTTAATATTAAAAGAAGAAAAGTAAAGAATTGCTTTATAATTCTTTTTTTATACTAAAATTTTTTATTTATATGTTCAGTAACATTTAAATTTCTTCAAATTCATTGTTACGCCTGATAAATTAACATTGAAAGCATAATGAATACTACTGTAATATGGTTCCGTTCTCTTACTTGTCTCATTTTTATTAAAAACTTATTAAATGATTTTCACATGACCTCTTCCCATCAGAGAGCACAGCTGTCATTTAGATTTAATTAATTTACATTCTCCAGTCTGTACCTGCACAATTTCACCTGTATTAAAAGACATTGTGTACATACGTGTTGGTGTAAATAATGTCTCTTGGGGATTCTCTTGATGGTTTGGCTGTATTGTACGTATTAACTACCTCAGGTGATTAGAGAGATAAAACCAGTGCGATTTTTTTTTTTGCATCAAAATGTCAGTGTTCTATATTTCAGCTAATTGTAGTTGTACATAAATGGGCTCTTTTTATCGATGTTTAAATTAGTTCAAGTTGACTGTGGTTCTTTATTATATCAATATTAAATGGCACTTTTTTACTATAAAGATTCTATGAACATCAATTCAAAAACCCGTTTCACATGAAGGCCAACGTCTGCAAGGAAACTTTCAATTTTCAAAATTACTTGAAAGGATATATTTCTTGTTTTTTTAATCCCTCTTTACTCATTCTTCAAGATTTATTACAATCTGCAATTTGCTCTGATCAGTAGACACGTTTTCTCTGCTCTTTTGAAGTATTAATGCTGAGTGATAATTGCATTTTTGAAGAAGCAGTTTTTTCCATAGGTTCTTAAAAGAAAAGTTTCTGGGAATATGTAAATTATTTAGAAGAGATGCAGTACACCTTTTCATTTTCTTTCATTGATCTTAACTTCCAGAAGCCCTAGATCCATATGGGCTCCAATATTCTTTATACAATTTTATGTGTATCGAAATGTATATATGTCACTTTTATAACATTTATGTGGTGATATGTTTATATGGACAACCAAAGTTTCATGACGAGAAGTTTGCTGTAATCAGCCATCTTTCTACAAGATCATCTTGAGTGAATATTACTGTTAATGACTAGTGATGAAATGGTCATCATAGCATCATGGCATTTAACTAACTACACAGTCTATATGAAACAGCAACAAACTCGAAACTCGAAGAATGGCTGTCATTCTACAGCAGACTAACCGTCAAGAAACACTTTTAATTGATTTTGATTTTTTCTCTTTTTTTTCTGATAATTGTTCTGGCTCACGACTAATGCAGCTTTTCTCTTCTCTTCCCTCTTCCCAACAGGAAGGCAGCGACATTTATTATGAACCGGATGACCTGACCACGACCTGTGGACCCCCTGACCGACCCCCTCCCCCAATTCCCAAAAATAGTCACCCCCAGACATATAACTTTTCATTTTTACATTGACTGAAAATATGGGAAATAAGAAAGTGGTTTCCCCTAACACCGAGACTCAGAAATAACACAAAATCTATTTTGTGGACTTATGGAAACGTATTAATGGATGATCCTTCTGTTTGGTGTATTTTACTTCTCTGTTATTTGTAATATTTACGGAGCTTGAGAGGACTGATTCAAGTCTTCTCTGTTACTTTTATTACTCTTATTTAAAAACGATTTAATGAAATAATTTCTCGTCAGCTGGACTGACTTAAACAACTGTTGACAGTTTATTTTCGTGAATGGTTTTTGCACATATTCTTTTGTTATATTTATGCTCAGCCTCTTTCTAACTTCACTTATCATCTTAAACTTGACGAACGTGTTGATCGAATCTCAATAGCAGGTTTCCATAGGTCTACTGAATCAGACTTCTGCCAAAACGTAGCGTAGATCTAGACTGCTAATACTGATACAGACTGACAAATAATGTCCTTTTAGCAACTAAATCATCAAGGAGAATTGTCAATACTAACAAATAGCTGAGGACCCGAACGGTTTGTTATTTGCAAGTTGTTCCATTTTTTACTTGGCATGTAATTAAAACTCCTACATTTATCATTTCATATCATTAGTCACCATAAATCTTTTGCAATGTTCAAACATGTCATAAGACAAATATCATAGTTTATTTTCTTATGTACTGCTTTGCATAGCCCTTATGCTTCGCTTTGTTTATTTATTAAATACATGACCACACATTTCACGTTTTTCTTCTGTTTATCATAAAAGAATGCTCACTAATTCAATAATTGTGATTTGTCTTTTATGATGGCTTTATACACACATATACACGTTCAACATACGCACAAACACTTTAAATTAGTTATGAGTGCATGTATATATTTCATTACAGTTTTGTCAGTGTAGTAGTAGATTTTTAATTGTACTTGTCATATACTGTGAAAAATTTCCCAACTGAAATTATTGCCTGTATAAATTATGTACAGAGGCTATCAGAAATGTTGGTTCTTTTAATATGAAAGACCTCTGTAGCAATCAGTTGTTTTCAGTCTCATAAATATACTAATACATATATACTGTATATACTGTATATATATATATATATATATATATATATATATATATATATATATATATACACATATACATACATACACACACACATACATACACACACAATATATTCACACAACCATGAATCATTTACTGGTTTCATAACCATTATGCCATTCATTATTAATAGTTTCCCCTGTGTTCCTCCTCATAGATTTCAGTATATTGTACATATTATCATCATATACTATAATATGCTTTGTAGTACAACAACTTGTAAAAAACTATTCCCAGTTTAAATAGCTTTTCAACATATTTTATTCCTTACCAGCAGAGCTGTACAGAGTTCCTATATACTCGTTCAGTACTTACCATGTAACTCTGGAACAACACATCTGAGTAAGTTTTGTTTTCATCTGTATTTTGGAGAAAGAAATTAAACAGAGTTGTTTTTGTTTCATATTTGTAAATCAATTGTATTTATATCTTTCCTACTCTGTATTCATTATCATGTCACCGACTCCATATAAAATGCTTCCTGAAGTAACCTGTGAGTCAGCATCTGACGCTGTTTGTAAGTCTGAAATTTGGAAATACGGTAATCCCATATTCATGATCAGTCTTGTTACCTGTCTAGACTCCTCTTTCAAAGAAGTAGAAGAGAGAATGCGGTGCCTTAGAAAGCAACAGAACAATGAAGTTTTCATTTGTTGAACGGTGAATTTTGGTAACCAATGACACTTCTGTTGTTGGATGTGAAAGAACGCCATCACAGGATGACCCTCCCCGACATCGACAACTGGAAAACAGCAAAATTCAAACTAGAAGTTGGGGTTGAGTACATCACTTAAGTAGTAAGGACGTTTTGAAGAACCGGAAATGGCATTGAGATAGTACTTTTATGCGAGTGTTGTGACGTGTGAATAATGTTGGAACATTTGCCACTAACAAATAATCTTTGGCAACAGTGGTAGAGACATCTCTTTGGAGGGTTGTGTACCATAATGTATATAAGTAGTGATCCTTTTTGTTTATAGAGATTAGATCAAAACACACACACATCTGTGCAATTGAGCAGTTTTCTACTCTTAATGTTTTTTTATTAGAGATTCGTTCACATGAATTATAATATATTTATTACTGTGATGTAATACATAGAAAATGAAGTTATGTTAACTAATATTTGTTTCATTGTCCTCTCAACTTACGATAAGGATGCAACTTGTTTTATCGTAAAGTTAGTATTGTATAATATGTTAGTAAGATTTATTAAATAGATTGGTAGGCTATATAAAGGTAAAATATAATAAAGAAGACAGAAGAAAAATTTGGGTGTTCTGGTCTTTGCAATATGCGCGTAGTCCACATTTTATTGTTGCGTGCGTGGAATCTCCAGAGTGCCCTGAGAATATGGACAACAGACTGAGGGTACGAAGTTGTTCCTACGAAAATGTTTAACAGAAAGATACTACCTCTGTCTGTCTGAATGGTTCTACGCAACCCAAATTTCATCATGAAAGCTGATGACGTGGCACATCCTGGCCTCTCATGGCTCACTATAGTAGCATATCACTTCCGGGTATTAAGTGGTTGAGAACATATGTGTGCTCTTTTTATTTGGTAGAGGTTCCATTTTATCTTGAATAAGCGTTTATAGATGGAGACTACTTGTGTGAGAAAAAAATAACTTTTAAAAGACTGGAAATTCTTATTCACCTGAAACATTACGAAGAGGAATACTCCAGTGAAGTGTGTTAGGGCCATTCTGTATTTACATGATTGGTAAGTTATTTGTACTGTATTGAAGAGACAAGAGGTAAAGTTCAAGCTCTCTCCAGAGGACACTTTAATTTTGTTTGTCCATTAACAACAACGAAGATTCAATTATCTGAGTTACACTGGCTACCTGGTGGTGTTTAGTGTCTGTTTTGACTCGTCCAGCAGTCACACCATATCTTCGAAGCATGTTAGAAACCCAGAGCGCATAAACACAACCAGTAGACTGGCTCATCGCAAGACTAGCTACAGATGGTTTCAAGTTATCTAAGCCAAGATGCAGTTGAATTTTGATTTTAAGCCAAAAGGCTGTATGATAAGCCCCTGCTGGATATCGGGGCGACTGAAGATATTAATTTCAAGAAGAAACTAAAGACATTGTATTGATAAATTATTATGATGGTAAGCTTTACGCTATATGTCTCTTGGAATGTGTGCATGAAGAACAAGAGCAGCTACCCTGCAAGGTGCTTTCGGAGATGTGGGAGTGGATTACTAACAGGTAATCCTATTGTCTATTCGTTGAACTAATTAGTCTTTCCAAATAGTGAAATCTAGAAAACTGATGTTTCATAAAATGAAATATAATTCATGTTTAGCTATTAAATGTTTAGTACAAAGTCGTCTTTCCTTTCTCTCTCCCTCTCTCTCTCTCTCTCTCTCTCACACACACACACACACACACACACACACACACACACACACACACACACACACACTTTCTCTTCAGGTTATTCATTGTTTTAGATAACGCTTCATGTAAATATCAAAATGTTTTTGTGTTTTATTTGCACTAATTAATGTAAAAGACTTTTATATATCTGGATTTGCCTTTTCCTTACATTTCTCCACTCTTAGGTATTGTAGTTTTTAAACATTGAAGAAATGATAATTATATTGATTTTAAAAAAGATTCTTTTCATTCAAAAATTTCTTTTCACTCATGCATTACTATCGTGCATACTGATGATCCAAAAGAAAGCATAATGTAGACATTGCAGATCATTTCTATAGTCAAGATTTGATTAGAACTACTGTATTACCGCTACTGAAATTAATGATGAGTTTGACGTTTTCATTATTGTTAGGATTTAACATTATTTGTGGAAAGCGCTCATTTTTCCCAGTAGTTAAATATAAGTAACATACCTGCAGTAAAGGGTGTCACTCAGCCTAGAGAAATTTTATAATTTTTTATGATACCAAGTGTAACAAGTCGCCGGTGTTATTATATATAGAAAAGGTTAAACAAAAGCATGGCATGTAAGAGGACGGTTAAAAGTAGCCCGACGTTCACTGCAAAAGCAGAACATGGAAAAAGAGGGCAGTGTAACCTTGAAGAGGTGAAGCTAAAAACTACCAAGAAAACCGGTCGGAGGTGATGCTGGGACCTCTGTAACTGGAAGGGAGCTATAGTTCTTTGGGTGGCATACAGCTCTCGACAAAGCCTAGCAAGCCGGCTTTTACTAAATTGCTAAAACAAACGCACTTCTTTCAGGATGAACTATTGGCATCCAATAAGGAGTTCCTGAGGCGGGACAGCTGTCAAGCTTGAAAGCTTACCTGGCGTCTGGTGAGAGAATTAGAAAGTAAGAAATCTAGTCGGAAAAGAAATACGAAGATACAAAATTGCAAATGAAGTAAATGTAGCCTATAGAAGCGGCTGTGGTCGACTGTTATCCGCTAACAGTGAAACTGGGAGTTACATCACTGAAAAGGATATGAAAGAATAAGAATATGCAGTACAGAATTCTGAGAGAAACTGTTGCTCAAGCAATGCCACACATATGGACACCTTACTGAAAACTAATTTCGGAATTTGGGATATGGCCATCGTCTTGATGGATAGAATGCAGCAGAGTTTTGTTGTTCACTCATAGGAGCAAACATTTATACCCAACTAACCTTTAGCAGTCTACATAGGCAGAATATATCGATGGTCTCTTTCCGTTATCAAATTTTCCCATATATTGGTGATGACAGGTAAGAGTGACTTACGCTGACAGACTCAGGCGGACGATCATACCGAGAAAACTATAAACTACCTACTTTGTTCGTGAAAGATTTATAATGTATTGCATACGCATTCTCTATGGAAGTGTGCGACCAAAACAGAGAAACCATGCACAAATTATAACATCGAGATAGAAACGTTGAGAAATGGCGACAAAAAAAGTAAAAGAAGATACAGAAGAAAATTAATATGATAATTTTTTTTAGACGATATCAGGAAAAAGAAATAAGAAATTAAGATTCATGGAAGGAATCTACAAAACACGATTATTATTGTAATGAGAGCGTTATTCACTATGTAGAATGACCACTCCTTTACAAACAAAAAGTAATTATAGCCATTATTGCACTTCATATAAATTTTCCCCATTTTTGTCAGGTGTTAATCTCTGAGGTTTTGTTGTGGTTCCATATTTGTTTTCGTTCCTTGCTTGCGAATAGAAGTTTAGTTCTGCACAGATTACCCTGTTCATTTACATATTATATTGGGAAGTTAGTCCTCTGGTTCTACATAGTGAATAACGCTCTCATTACAGCTACAATTACTTTTTGTTTGTAAAGGGGTGGTCATCAAATCTAGAGACATGATACAATCTAACATAGCAGTATCTTGGACTGATAGTCAGATCAGTCTTTAGAGGGCTAAACTAGAGTGTGTTAAAAGGGTCACCCGGTTATTAAATGCAATAATGTGACGGCCTGGATGGACCACTATGCAAAATAGGCATGTGCTTGACGTCCGAAGGGCACCTCCGTGGCTTTCTCTAGTAGCCTACTAAATTAAACATGCTGCAATTGGTATGCTAGCACCACTGCCTTACAATAGAAGAGCCCTCACAGTAAAGGGAAACCCATCCATTACAATAACAATAATAATGGTATTTCCATGGGAACCGTTACTTGACTGTATTTATGGCTGTGTATCAGCAATTTAAATAATTTTTTTTAGCAATGTTGGCAGATTTAAAAGTGGGCAACAGTTATTTAATGCCCCTTCAACAGCTATGTTCAAGGGTTGATAAAATAGGAGACAGAAAAAAAGGGAAACGTATTAGGAAAGGGCTTTTGATAAATCGGTAGACAAAGTGAAAGAAAAACTTAAATTAGAGTGAGAAGGAGGCATTATAAAACTGACAATAATGAAAGATCGGATATGAGATACATGAAAAAACGTTTATAGGTATGCGCTGACAGTGAACAATCATCCAGCCATTATTTATGCGAGTCTTAACATTCTGCACTTGTTTTACAGGCAAGACGGTAGCGATTTTCTTGTAAAATTGAGAGACCAAAGAATAAGGTCTGATAATCCCACAGGATAACAACGGTGCTTTCAGAGTGGACTGTTTTCATCTGTCACCATGTGTTACCTCAGCAGCAACTTCAGTTTATCTTTATGAGAGAAGAAGAAGTTGTACCGCAGTGTTTTCCAATATGGCAGCCACCGGGGAAGGAGAGTGGGAATTAGTTGTCAGAAGTAATAGAAAGGGAAAAAATCCTACTATAGTTAATGGTAAACTCAGCAAAGATGAGAAGAGAGAATTTTTCCACAAGGCTCCAAAGGCAACATTTAATGGTACGTATATTGTGAATTGTCAGAAAATTAAAATGAAATCTGGAACTGTCATTTCAGCCCAAGGTATCTTATCTTAGGCTACCTATGCAAGGCAATACTAAACTGGATTGTCTGAAGTTTAGTCGGTGGATTAGCATATTTCTTCATTATTGATTTTATTAACAAAAGTTTAGCGCAACAAATTAATCCAACCTTATGTAGGTCAACGTAATACTAACCAAGGGTAGGCTAGTCTAGCTCGGCAAGAGGTGAATAGTTATACTCTTCCGCCAATTGTCATGACGTAACTCACCTACACCTACCGTAACTGTTACGGCATTTAAGTACATTTTTAAGTTTTACTTGCATTTATATTTGGGAAGCAAGCACCTAGGCTATACAAAAGGGCTAATGGGAACAGTGAGGAACAAATCCCGCTGGAACTAAGGAAATCTGGATAAATATGCCATGTTTATTTCTTCCCCAGAAGTAGTATTTAATAAGCAAGATATTTACTGTTTAATATATGAATGGTTCGAAAACTTTTGGGTGATAGAATAAATTAATTTTTCACCTAGCACATGAACCATGTAAAGTACACCAGTTCACAAGAAAACATGACAGTCTGAAACAGCCATGAAAATAAATTTAAACAGTTATGATGAGGTTTATTTTCCGCATTCATTTTATCTATAAAAATGTATTTTCCATTAATTAAATGAAAAACATGTTTTCCATAATTAAAGTGTAAAATTTTTTTTCATTACTTGAATGTAATTTTACTGCTGCATTTTTCATATTGATGATTTTCCTACCATTTCAGATGTGCAGTGTTCAGTTATAGCCTAGGCTGCTTATTTTATCTTTAACACCACACAGTAGCCTATAGTAAAGCATCTCATATATAGACCAAGAGAGATTATTATTACAGTGATTAATCTTGCTTTTCAACAGCAGTAACAAAATAGTCATGCACCTAAGACTAGAATTTCACCCCTTAATGGTTATCAAGAGTGCAGTATAAACCTATAATTTTTTGTTATTATAGCTGAATTTTAGACTGAAGACTATCTGGACACTTATATAATTTATTGAGCAAAATGTAATGTATGTACATCATCTTACATCATTTTATGTATGTCATGTTACATTTACATTATTTTATATTCTGTGTATATATTTGTGTTTTTATACAACAGTAGTCTTTTTTTTGTGAATGTAGTGTTGCATGTTGCAGAGGTTTGAGCTGCAGCTTCAAATTTTTTTTGTATTACAGGCTGTACACCCATTTTCTCAGCCTTAAGTGCTGAATAGCTAAAATTAGCCTAGTGCTTAGCTTTATAGTCTGAAATTTACGATTCATTCTTTCATTTTCTCTCCCACAATTATCTGTATCCATTTTTATACCGTTGCAGGAGCCATTGAGACCACACCCATTGGGAAAGAGAATCGAAAGCCTAAATCCCCTAAGGCTGGTTCAGAAGCCAAGAAGAAAAGTGAGAAGAAGACTAACAGTGGGTCACAGCAGCCACGTAATCTTGATGAAGCACTTAGCCGGGTAAGCACCATTGCTTGTCCTAGGAATCGGAGATAGGGTATCAGTTCAGTATTTTCAATAGGTACGGTAGTCATACAGTTGCCTTAGGAGAACTTTCATGCATACTGTATTGTAATTTTTGTGTTACTATTATTAGGTTAACTTTTCTTAATTTGTAATGCCCATCATTTCATGGAAATCACCCTTGTGAATGTTAATTTTTTTTTTTTGCTAATTATGTAAAGTTGGACTATTTTTTATTATTTCCTTAGACAAAGTTCACCAGTTTTATAGCCCATTTAGTGTTAATACATCAGTCATAGTGTTAGGTTTATAGAAGGTCATGTCATAAGGACTTTACACATTAGTGAAGTATGTAGAATTTCAAAGGCCTTTTAAGTGTACATGTGCAGATCTGTAAAATCAAGGAAATATCTTAAAACTTCAGAAAAAGTTAAGGGAGGAAAACTTTAATTTGCATAACCAACACCAGACAATACATAGAAGCTTATACTCAGCACAGCTTTCACAAGTATAAAGTTTATGAACGATTGATGAAATCATCCCATAATTATGTTTATGGTGCCATTTTAGAGGTTTAACATAATTCAGCTGGTAAAATTACAGTTTTTGTCAAATTTGCATTTCCAATACAGTATAAAAATATATTTTCCCTGGCATAAATAGTGTGTTTTCAACAAATTTGACCTTTATTTCCTCTGCAAATTATAAAATTTAGAGATACAGGGGCCCCCCCTCAATAACTACAATAATAGGGTTCCACAGTGGGAAATTGGGGTTTTTGGGTGGGAGAATACAGAAAATGAGTAAAATAAGAGCTGTTTAACCTACGATAGCGGGTGAAGATCCGCCAATAATAAAACCACATGTAGACTGCAGTTTAAACGAAGGATCTTTTGTCAGTAATGTCCATGAAAACATCCAATAACATCAAAATAGGAAAAAGAACAACCACTGCAGGTCTGAACAATGGAATCCATGGCAGTCAACTGACGCACTTTTTTTAGAAGGACGGATGAATTCCAAAATTGCAGTTAATTGGATAATCTTCAAACAAACAAGTGATTAGGTTTCAGCATTTGCACAGTACCCATAATTCATAAGCAAAAACAAAGGATGATCAGGCATTTTTACCCACAATACATTGACAAAAAACAAAATACCATCGGGAGAAAAACTAACATGGCAGCATAAACACATCCTTGGGATAACAATAAGGAACAATATTCATCGGCAAATATCTCCATAACCATTAATTTGCGCAAGATTCTAGTAAGTTTTTCATATGAACCATCTCAAAAATGAATGATAACAAGTAATAAAATAATACATATCCGAATTTGACCGAAACTGTAATAATACCATTCAGCTAATGTACATGTTATTTTGATAAGAGGTGATTGTTGGCTAATTGTTGTTGATGTTAGTGTTTGAAAGTGTCTGTTGTTTAGGCATTAGTTTTAAGTTTCACATGACTAGTCTCTGACCCCTTCTTAATTTTGTTTGTTCTGTTTTGCAGCTGAGTGTTGGGGAAATGCAAAGTTTGTTGGATGTAGTGATGTCAAGATTTCTCGACTCACCTTTAATCTGGTTGAAAGACCTAGCATCTTACCTCAATGTACGTATCAATCCTGTAAGACAGCCTGATCCAGTTTTCAAAGGTCAAGATCCTTCTTATCCAGCATCAAGACTGTCAAGCAAAGTAAAGCAGGTAGGTAGTCATATCTTTTTTTTTCATATTATCTTAAGGGAGTATGAATGTTGCTTTATTTTCATGTTAGTGACAAACCTACCACTTGTATATTGAAAGAGGACAGGTGAGAGAATCTCCCAGTAGAATGAACCCATGTCATACCTGCTGCAGTTGTCAGTTCTCTTCTTGGTTTTAGAAGTAGACTTGTTATGGAGTTCTCTGGAATACCTGTGAAGTTTACTGTCCTCCATTATTCTTAGTCTTTTGATCTGTTTGATATCAGTTTTAGTTTTCATACATAGTTTTTGTATAGTTTTCATGAAATGTTATGTTAGTTGGTTGTTTGATGGTCTATGTTTGGGATATGGATGAATTAGCCTACCATATTTCCAAGGTTAGCCAGGACTGTCCTAAATTTTGTGCTGCCATCCTGTCCAGTTAACATTTTACTTTATAAAACTGTAGGAGAATGTACAGAATGTAGTAATAACAATTTTTTTTTGGTAATTATAGATCATTGACATTTCTTAACGTCTACTCAAATCTTTACTCATTTGTTGACCGAACCCTAAGTTCATCTAATATCTATCTAGAGCACAAGAAGTCATTATATAAATATATCTTCGTTGCAGTGACCACTGTCTTATATTTCTCAAACAAGCTATAACTTCTTCCATAGAAGCTCCACTTTGTGGCTCTCACATTGAGGCCTATGACTATTTTACCAAAATAGTGCAGAGGTTCTATTCATAGAACAAAAGGCAAACCAGCAAGACCTGCAGTTCCCTGATGGGACAAGATTTGCACAGAGACAAATTACGAGTGGGCCTCCTGAGGCTAAAGTTGTATACTAATGTGTTCTAGCTAAAATGTGTAGATACATTATTTAAAAAAAAATGGCCAAGGAGGAGTCTTGGATGTACTATATTATGGCACAAATTCTGACACTCCAAGGTCAGGGTAGGAAGAGATGTGAAAGTTACGTGGGAAATTGATACCAGGTCCATTATTCACTCTCAAAAGAAATGATAGCCCAATAAGTAGACCAAGGTTGCAGATAAATTGGGAGAAGACTGTCCTTAAGTATTCTGTAGTAAAACTCTCTCTCTTGAGTTCTAGAAACTTCATGACTAGGTTTTCATAATAAGAGTACACCTTAGTAACAAAATATTAAGGAAAATATTCAGTGCTATATTGTAAATTTTTAATGGACAGTAGAGCATTTTTTGGCTACTGACATACTTTTTTCATATAAGTAACTTAACAAGTAATTATATAGCTATAGTTTCCACTCATTCAGCAGCTCAAATTTTAAAAATTATGGTAGCAATTCAATAGTTTAGTGTAAGGACAATACCTGCTCACCAACGGGAGTACTGGATAATCCCTGCTCACCAACGGGAGTACTGGAAACGACTTAGCAGACAATCTCATTCTGTTTCTGCTGGCGCTTGAGTAACATCGGGGGTTTGCTGCAGCTTTTGTGTACTGATTTTCGGTTGTGTGGCTGGATTTTGGTGAAGTGTTATCACTTTTTTGAGTAGCCCTCAAGCTTTAATAGCTTTCAGGATAATTTGTCTCGTTCTTTGGTCATTATTATGTGTGATTCCAGTTCACCAACTTTTGCTATTGTAGCAAAAGTTGCAAAACTAGATTAATCAATCTTCATATGATTCTCATTAAATTTGCAGTAATTGTAGTGGGCAGAAATATGGTAGGGAGAAATTTGGTGCTAAATGTAATGCTAAAGAAAGTACTTAATCTCAATTAGACAAGTTAAGAGAGGGATAGAGAAAGGAAAGCAGCCCCTAGAGCCTAGAAACGAGTTTCCTTAGCCTAGTATTGTACCCTAGCCTAGGTTAGAAGAGAGCTCTGCTATTCCTTCTTCCCCTCTTCCTAATTTTTCTCCTGCTACTAGCCCTCCTACTTTTAATCCACCTACTTCTGCACCTGGCTCCCTCGCTTCTGAACCTGATGCCATTGCCAGTCCTGAATCTAGGTTTAACAAGAATTTAACCTAGTAGTGATACAGTGAAGTGGAGGAGGTGTCTACTCGTCCTGCATACGCTCCTAGATGAAGATCCCTGTCAGACTCTCCTAAACCTGGGAGGAGGCATACTGAAAGTCCAAGGGATGTTGGTGGGGTTTGCCCACGGGTAGGCGCCCCCTTAATCGAACCTGTTGTACGTTCCCAGGTATTGGCAGACAGCCACTAGAAAGGCGTCTTGACAGAAGAAAGTGTTGTGTAAGTGGAGGAGGTGGCTGCTTGTCCTGCTGATTCTCCTAGACGAAGGTCCCTGTCAGGCTCCCCTAAACCTGGGAGGAGGCATACCAGAGGTCCAAGGGAGGTTGGTGGGCTTTGCCCATGGGTAGCTGCCCCCCCTCAGTCAAGCCTGTTGATTGATCCTGGGCTTTGACAGACAGCCGTAGGAAAGGCGTTTCTGTGGGTGTGTGTCAGTTGTTGTCCGACTCTCAAGACTAGCCTGGACTTGGAAGCACTGCAAGTGCTTTCTGGATTTGTCTTGTCCATTGAAGAGGCAAGCAGGTGATGCTGGCTGCTTTTCTTTGCTGCCCAGTTAGCAGTTTAAGGTGCCAGGCGCCCTCTTCAACCTTCCCCAGCTACGTGACGTCCACCGCCAGCTCCCGAGCACTCGGTGCCAGTTGCCAAGCACCCGGCGCCTGCTTCCGAGCTTGGCACCAGCTCCCAAGCACTCGGGGCAAGTTGCCAAGTGCCTGGCGCCCGCTTCTGAGCACCAGGCGCCAGCTCCCAAATGCCCGGCTCCAACTCTTCAGTATCATCTCCTGCTTGGAGCGCCAAGCGCCCGTTTCTGACCACAGGTCTTCTAGTCTGTGCAGCTCACCTTCGTATTTGTGGGCAATCTTTCGTACCGTTTCTTTTTTTTTTTTTTTTTTTGGCTCCTGCTATCCCTGGTCTCACCTACCCTGACCTGTCTAATGAGGAGCCATCTCGATGGCAGACCTAGGCTCCCCACATGGTGCTTTCCTTGTCTTCTAGGAAGACACTCAGGGAGATTGAAGTTTGGTTTTCTGCTAAGAGGGCGCAAGATAAGGCTTCCTTCATTTTTCTTCCCTTACCCTTGAGCCATAGGAGGTTTCTTTCCTATGCCACTGGGGAAGTTCCTTCTTCCCGATGCTCAGCATTTTCATCGGCAAAAATTGTTTTTTGTCAGCAGAACTTTACCTCCTTGTCAAGACTTCTTAGAGTTGTTTGAAGCTTTCACTTCCTTGGACTGGATGGTGAGAGCTCTAGCCAAGAAGATTGAAGATTGCAATGATTTGTGGAGACCGCCTTGGACTGGCTAAGAGTCCTTTCTCATGCAGAAAAAAACCTTCTCTTGAACCTTGCAGCTCTTTTCTCTTTGGGAGTTTTGAAGGAAAGAGATTTTTGGTGCTCCAGTTCCACTAAAGGAGTCACTCAGACCTAGAAGTCGTACCGTCAATAGAAGTTGACTTAGGATCTTCTGACACATTCTTCCAAACGCCCCAAGGATTTGTCCGTGTTTGGTCCTAAGACAGTCTCTCCTCTCCAACAACATCCCTTCCGTGGGAGTAAGCCCAAATCCAGTCTAGGACCCTTTCCAATGCCTACTTCTTGACCAGGAAGTTTCCAGGACATGGTCTCCAGAAGACAGAGCCTTCACATCAATGTCAGAGAGCTGAAAGCTATTCACTTAGGGCTTCAGTGCTTCTCGACCCTAGTTCACAACAAGACTGTGGCAGTCCATTCAGACAATACCACAGCCCTAACATACATACGAAAGCAAGGCAGCTCTCACTCTTTTCGCTCTGCCAGACAGCAAGATACCTTCTACTGTAGACGAATCAAATCGAGTGACTCTAGTCACTCGATTTTTTCAGGGCAAACTAAATATTCTGACGGATGACTTGAGCTGTCTAATAGTAGGTCCTTCCCACTGAGTGGACCTTATATCCTCTGGTCTGTCGGAATCTGCGATACTATGGGGCAGGCTGACATTGGACCTGTCTGCCACCTCTAGGAACCATCGCCTTCCTCTGTTTTGTTGTCAGGCCCTGGCCCCTCGAGCATGGGCAACAGACGCCTTGTGGCAGATTGGTCCCACTTGGAACAAGAACTATCAAGAGGAGCTCAAGTCCTTATCCAAGAAATGAGGAAGAAGTCCTTGTGCACAAGTGGGAGCCTGTCTTCTCGAGTCTTGGGAGAAGTGGAGTATCGGAAGGACAGAACAGTAGATTATCAAGGTTCCTAGGAAGGGCTTCTCCATTCCGTTCATGGAGAACCCTCCTTTGTCCCGTCTCCCATCGTTGTGATGGCCTACTCAAGAGGCTCGGGAGACATTCGCCCCTTTTGGAGGAGGTCTCCTCTCTCCTTCGAAAGAGAGCCATAGGAGAAGTTGAGGACATCAACTCAGAGGGCTTCTTCTACTGTCTATTTCTGGTCCCCAAATCAAAGGGGTTTGGATAGAAGTCCTCAGTGTAAGTGACCTTGATCTCTTTGTCCGGCAGACAAAGTTCAGATGGAAATGAACCAGTCAGTCCTATCATCCATTCTCTAGGGCAATTGGATGATAACTTTGGATATGCAGAATGCATGCTTCCATTTTCCCTTCCATCCAGACTCCAGGAAGTATATAAGGTTAGTCTTCCAGGACACACTCTCAGCCACCCCATGTCAGTTTCTAAATGCCTGTCTCCTCTCAGAGTGCTTGGCATCATCCTAGCCCCTGGCACTGCCAAATCACTTGCTGCCACCTGAGCTCCTGGCACCAGCTCCCAAGCGCCAGTTAAATCTCCAGTTTCGGGCTCTTTGCTTCAGCCTTTCTACAATACCTCAAGCGTTCACTCGAGTCCTCGCTCCTCTAGCAAATGACGTCATTTAGTAGGCACTAATGTCAGTGTATAACTAGACAACTTGCCTCTTTGATTCCCTTTGAGGAAAAGTGCACGAAGGTTTTGTACATCCCCTCATTCAGGAACTGGGAATTATCATCTACCTTCAGAAGTCCTAGTTGGCCTTGGGGATGAGTCTCAACTCTTGGACTTTTAGGGTTTTTCCATCATCCAAGAGAATTGCCAGCTTTCAGACGGTCCACAAGTTTCCAGTCCCCTTGTCTTGCTTGGTCCATCAGTGGATGAACCTACTGGGACTCTGTTGTCCATTAAGATGTTCATCAAGTTAGGCAAACTTCTCATGAGAGTTTTGCAGTTCTTCCTCTAGGCCAGCTGGGACAGGGAAACACAGCCGGACACCTACTCATTTCCCATAAACCTGGTAATCAAGTCGGACCAGCATGGTGTTGGTCCGAATGTAGACTTTTAAAAGGGAAGCCTTTTGTCCTCTGAGCCCATACTTAGACTTCTATTTATACTCCTCGGTTCTAGGTTGAGGAGTCCTCTTGGGCTATGCTATTCCGCCCTTCAACATGGTCAGGGAAGTGCAGAACAAGCCTTGGGCTCATTGCAATGTTATGATGATTCTCATAGGCCTGTTCTGGCCCATGAAAGAATGGTTCCAGGGCCTGCTACAGTGGTGGGTGGACTTTCCAAGACTCCTTCCCCTAAAAACACTGTCTACTCAGACAACCTCACTTTAAGAGATGATCAAAGGGTTGTTCGTCCTTGCCCTGACAGGCTTCACACTGCCTAGAAATGTGTCAGAGCGTAAGAATTTTCAAGATGTGCTGCAGAGGCTATTGCAAGATGAAGGTGTCAATTTCCTAGCCACATCTTTCAGGCCAAGTGGGTGAATTTCTGAAGCTGGTGTCTCAGACTCAACGTTTCTTCTTTGGAGACGTCTGTGACCCAATTGCAGATTTCCTTTATTATCCAAGGAGATCTAGGAATCTCTCGTCCTCCACCATTAAGGGGTATCAAGCTGTGTTTAGTTCAGTGCTTAAGCACAGGTCCTGAATCTTGCGTCTGTCCCAAATCTTAACGAACTCGTCAAATCTTTCGATATGCCTAAGCAGGAAAGGAAGATCCAGTCTCCTGGAACCTGGACATAGTGTTGAAGTGGCTGACAGGTCCCGCTTTTCAACCCTTTCATTCCTCTCCTTGGAGAAACCTTACTCGGAAGACTCTCTTCCTCGTGGCCTTGGGTACTGCTAACATATTAGAGCGTTCCAAGACATCGATAAAGGGTACATTTTTTCCTCAAGGAGACACAGTTTGCTTCTGTACCCATGGATTTTTAGCCAAGAATGACGACCCTTCCAAGCCCCGGCCCGGTTCTTTCTCCATTAAGACCTTAATGGATACCTTGGCTCTGAGGAAGAAAGAGAGTTTTTTGTCCTGTTAGAGATTTAAGGTTTTACCTGAGCAGGACCAAGAAGATCAGAGGACAATCCAGTAACCTCTGGTGCTCTGTCAAGAACCCATCTCGCCCTCTGATGAAGAATGCATTGTCCTTCTTCGTCAGAGGCTCACTCTTAGTTTCGGGAGGACATTTTGCCTACTTTTACAGTGAAAGATGACATCAGGTCAGTCTCCTCCTTTTTAGCTTTCAGGCACATATGTCATCTCACTTCCATTCTGCAGTCGGCCTACTCGAAGTGCGAACCAATCTTCGCGTCTCACTATTTGAAAGAAGTTGAAACAGTGTTTGAAAATTGCATAGAAATCGCTCTTTCCTCCTACTATCTCTTGGCCTTAAAATATGGTGCAGAATTTTCAGGAGCCAGGGGGCACAGTGTACCTGGAGTACCCACCAGTCTTAGTGGATGGGCAGTGGTGTTTTCAGTGTAGGTGAAAGCGTGGTCTGGTTGTTTTTATTGTGGTACTGCGCCCAGGTCAAGGGCACTTATTGATGCTTTGCTAGCCATAAGACATCCTTTGCTGCAAAGCTCCCACCTAAGTAGAGGTGCTTCACGGCTATACTGCCATGCCACTACAGGTTAAGGTGAGCACCAGCCAGAGGCAGTAATTACCTGCAGTAGCTCTCTTACTAAATAAGGAAACGACAAGCATTGTCTTCAATGCTAGCAACTTTTCTATTTCAAAGGTTTGGAGTAGAATATGTCCATGCATACCACCTCCTGTCAATGTGGGATTCAGGTATGTAATTCCTTGGTAAGTTACCTATATGAAAATATTATTTTCATGATAAAATTAAGTTTCATATATACTTACCAAGTAATTACATATTGGAGCCCTCCCTCCTCCCCTCTCATGCCCATAAGGGCATAAACAGAATGAGGTTTTCTGCTAAGTCGTTTCCAGTACTCACCTACATTAAACTATCGCAGTGCTACCGTGATTTTTAAAATTTAAGATGCCGAGTGAGTGGAAACTATAGCTATGTAATTACTTGGCAAATACAGTATACTGTATATGAAACTTAGAGACTAACATAGTACAGGTAATTTTAAGATTGTTGTCTGTCTCAGGTTATTCTGAAGAAAATTACAAAACTACTATTAATTTAGTGGAAGTCTCTTTGGTATGTAGGCAATGTAATGCCCAGTTTTATTGTAGAAGTTCCTTTCTTAATTTTTATATTTTTTCTTTTCAGCTGTTGCTCTCTACTCTTAGTCAGTGCAGTGACACAGTATTAGCATCTTTCCATAAGCATTGCATCACAAATATGGTACAAGAGCAAATCAAAGGACTAAGTGTTGCAGGTTACAAGTTATTTTTACAGGTACATTAACCCATTTTTTTTTGTACAATACCAAGTATTAATTTTAGGTTCTTTAAATGAGGCATGTTTTAAAATTTCAAGGAATTGAGCTACATGAATCAGTTTTAGATATAAAACCTCAAAAAATGTAACGCTCCTAAGATTGCAGATTATTTGTTTTCATTTGCTAACTCTAGAGTGATAACCTTTAATCATATTCAGGTATCTGGCCTATAGTCTTCAATCCTTTTCTTATTTTTCTTAGGCCAAGACTAGATAAAAGCTGTAGGTTGTCATATCCATCTTTGAATTAGGGAAAATATACAACTTTCTGGTGGCGGATAACACTATGTATTATAAATATTTTAGATTATAGGGGCATGTGGAATATCTAGGGCATTACAGTATGTTTACCCAAACCCATAAACTGTTGATTGTGTTTTGGTGTAATTTTGAGGTTTTATGTGTATTTCATCATGCTATAGGCTATGCCATTTTAGGGTGAATCTGAATCTAAATCTACATGTCAAGGAAGTATCTACAGTATAATGAAAATGACATAGGCAGCCCTGGTATACGGAGAGAGTAACGTTCCTGGGGGTGTGCCCTAACCCGAAAAATGCTGTAAACTGGAACATCATAATAATACTGTAATGGGAATAAATGGTGCTTACAACGCAGTGAGCCAAGTGCCATAAAGTCGAAATGCCGTTAACCGAGACCACTGTAAACAAGGGACTGCCTGTACATTCATTTATAAAAGTAATTTACAGTTTTCCTTATTATTGAAAATGCTTCTAGCTTCTGAATTGTATTCTTACTACTTGGTTATTTAGTAGACTAGTTATGGTATTTGGTAAAAAAAGTTTTTTGTATACATTCAGTTTTTTAATGGTTGTTTATAACTGAAATAAAAAGAATTGAGTTTTACAACATTGGTAAAAAGGGAGAAATCTGTACAGTTCTTTTTTATCGTAAATGATTCATAGCAAAAAGAAAGAAATGCCTTTCAGCATGTTACAGGTGAGAGAGACCAACCAAGCAGAGTTGAAGGGTAAATTAAGATAAGATGTGATGCACACAGAGGGAGAGGAACTTATTATTATAATAGTAATGTCTCAGAACCACTGAGTTACAATGCTAGACTCTCATTTACAGATACTATCAATGCACCGTCCACATGTGGGTATTGTTCATTTGCAGTCGTATTGTGAATTGCGTCAATCAATTCAGAATCAGACTCCAACGTGCCTCTCCTTACTCTGGGCTGTTGGCCAGCCTGGTATAAACAATTTCGGTATTGGATTGAGAAGTAAGTACTATACATGAGTGCCTTCTATTCAGTACTGACATACCTTATTGGTATACCACTAAGATTTAGCCACAAGTGTCACATTTTGTTTGTTTCTTTTGTTTCATTCAAAGGTGTCTTGAGAAAAGTAGACCTCATATGGCATTCTTATGAATATGTACGTTACCGGCTGTGTAGACCTTAAAAGAAATTTGTGAAAGGCATGCTATCAGTTTCATCTTGCAGAAAGGTTTTTTTTATTAGGTGTCTACATTATAAGATATTAACTTTTTATTAACTGTTTTTTGGTATTTTATATTAGTTCCTCTTGGCTTGTAATTTTGATTGTTGCAAGTAATTGTTTTACACCATCGTATATTACAGCGATGTTCAGGAATGCATATAATTTCAGCACATTACAAAGCAAACTGATTATAAGAATTTAAGTTATAGCAGTGGTGAAATATCTGATATTATATCCTGTATAACATATCTATCTATTGAAGAATATTGTTTAAGAAGCTAATGGAATCAAATAACTAGGTAACCTAATGAAACTGACATTTTAAAACTTTGAAATTAAATTTTTTTAACAATACAAGTGTTTTTATATTTAAGTAAACTGAATGGTACTTAGTTTTTAAGTGCAGTATTTTATTCCTTTTGTTTTGCCTGTCCTCAGAGTTTTTCATACAGGTTAATCTCATTGCAGTATGGATGGAGCTCATGGTACCCCTTATCGGCTTGAAGAACTATTCAGCATATGTAGTTGATTATGGTTGTGATGTTTTTAGTGGTGGAGGAGGTGGTGGCACAGAAGAATATGCTGATATTCTGGGAGTTCGGGAGTTTTTCTCAATTCTTGATTTCACTTGGTGTTCCTCTGGGTCTTTGGCAAAACCAGTGCAAAGGCAGCTCTTTGCTTTATATCCAAAAGTCAAGGTAATTTGTTTTTAAGCATTTTTATAATCTTCCATTGTTTGATGCCATTAAAGATGAAGCTGTTGTGAATGTTAAATTACTTCTAGATTATAATGTGTAAAACTGTAATTTTACATTTTACTATTTGGTATTGTTCGATGACCTTAATATTGTAATATCATAACATTCTAATTGTTCCTATGGTAGGGAATAGAAACCATCACCTTTCATGTAGAAGTGTTCTTAAGTGTGACCTGGAAACATTTGTTGAAGCTTGGTAACAAGGTGGTTAATTAGTGACTAGCGGGTGAGCAAGGAGTCCCTTGCTAAACTAACATATGAAAGCACCTTGTTTGATTTTGCTGTGGTTGAGTAAAGACTTGCTGCACTCTTTATGACTGCCTTGTTGAAGTCCCTTTCTGTACTGTATGTATGTTTATGTTTGTGTTTTTGTCAGTGATAAACCCAAAATCAAACTAAAAAATGAAGGTGTGTAGGACATAAGTGCTTGTGTGGTTCTTTATGTTCTTGTTATTTTGTGGATCCCCATCAGTTTTGTTATTTTTTGCAGGGGTAGGACTTGCAGCTCTGACTTTCTCTGTGAGAAGTTTGTTGTTTGTTCCCCTTGAAGTAAAAAATGTTTGGCAAGAAGCATAGGAAGGCCAAAGGACATTTGGTGATATTCTCTGGGAAGTATTCCTCTGTTGACACTGCCAGACCTTCTTGCTTCCTTTCTAATGGATTACCCTCCCTCTGTACTGCTCATGCTTTTCTCCTCTGGCTCAGCCTGACAGGCACAGGAATGAAGGGAGTTGGCCAGATGTGCTCTCCAGCAGGATGACCATGCACACCCACTGAGCTTTCCCCAAGTGAGACTTTGATGCATCATGTGGTTCATCAGCTCCCATCCCTGCCTGTGACTCTTCCAGCTGTGTTGCACTCTTTGGAGTACCTTGAAAAGATGTGGCTTTCACTATGCATTTCAGATGACCTGTTTTGGACTTCAGGCTTATCCTGGTCTAAGGGATCCTCTGTTCTAGTTCCTGATGCTTCTGGCAAGGATCTCAGTGCTGTGGCTGTATGTGCTGCCTATGGAAGAAAAGTCATGTGACATTGAACACTGGCCATGCCTCTCCAACTCTTTCGCTTGCCTTAAACTTGTCTAGAGAGCAAGTCTTGCTGTACTAGTAAGGCAAAAAAATGCAGGTACGTATGCTCTGTCTCATACCCTCTTTGTTCTCCTCTTCTTCAGCCATAACTTATTTCTCCTCATAAGGACAAGAAGTAGTCTTGAAAAACCTCTGAGACCTCTCATAAGGGGCCATATTGGATTTTGAATGAGTGTCTTCTCTGGGTGTTGACCTTGGTGGATGTAAGCTGTTGGAAAGGTAGACACTGGGTTTTTTTTTAGAGTATTTGTGACTCAGTGTTCTTCTGTTCCTTTTGAGACTTAAGGACTGCCTTGGACTCTTGCTCATAATTCATTGGAAGCACACAGAGGAGTTGATGCTACCGTATTTTCTCATATGTGCACAGTCCCTGGATTGTGTGCAAGCAGACATAGGTTCATGTGTGACAGGTCTGCTGTACAATACCTTTTGGTACTGTGGCAATCTGTTGGCATGTGATCATGCTAATACTCAAGTTGTTCTTGGCTTGTCCAGGACTCTTGATGTGTGCTCCTCCCATAGTGCTAGTGAGTGTTTGCTCACAGCTTTTGCTAGTTCAACCCTAGCTGATCTTATGGAGACTCATGAGAGAGTCAAACACAGTTTAGTATGTACTACAGAAGAGTTGAATTGAAGGTTAGGGACAATGGAAGGTGGAAAAGATAGTTACAGTACTGAATATCAAACTCAAGGAAAAAGCAAAGGCAAGCTCTGGGTCAGTGAGATGTTGTCAAAGATGAGAGAAGGAGCCATCTTGCATCAAGGGTGATGTCATGAAATGAAGACAGCCTTTATCATAAGCATATTTTAAAAAGAAAATGAAAGAGAGGATTTAGAGGAGTAGGGGAGGGTGGAGTGGCCCCTGATGGAGATAAAATCCATTGAAGTAAGGAACACTGTATGTAAAATTAAAAATGGTAAAGCACCAGGTCCATCAGAGGTGCAAATTGAAATGCTGAAGGTACTTGGTATAGAGGGGGAAGCATAGATACTGGAACTGCTAAGGGCAATATAGGAGGAGGAAGTAATGTTAGATAGCAGTGAAGAATGTCTGATGGTAAATTTATTAAAATGGAAGGGAGATATTATTTAGAGTGGTAATTATAGAGAGATCAGACTAAGAGAACATTTGTTGAAGGTTGCAGGAAGAATACTTGTGGAGATTTGTGAACAGTAGCAAGGTTTCATTAGAAGGACAGGTACAGTTGATGCTTCTTTTATATTAAGACAGTTACAGGAAATGAGGCGGAAGGTAGTTGGAAATTCTACTGTGCATTTATAGCCCTTGGAAAGGCATATGATAGAATACCAAGAGATGTAGCGTTTTGGTAGTTAAGATTGAGGAAAATTCCAGAAAAGTTTGTGAGGTTGGTTAAAATGATGTGAAAAAGAACAAGGACATCAGGAATAACTGTCTGTGGTGCAACAGAAATGTTTGAACTTAGAGTTGGTTTACATCTGGGATCGGTACTTAGTCCATTTCTTTTGTACTGGCTATGATTGTATTGAGTGAAAGGAAGTGGAATGAAAATTTATGGTAACTTTTACATGCAAATGTTATGATTATTACAGAAGACTGAAGAAGAATTATAAAGAAGGGTAAGAAAATGGCAGGAATGTCTTGAATTGGTTGGTATGAAAGTAAGTGTCGGTAAAATTAAGGTTATGGTGTTCAGCAAGCAGGGAGGAGTTAGGTTATTTAAACAGGATAGAAGAAGTGTAGATTTAAAACAGGTAGAGATTTTCAAATATTTAGGACCTACTTTTTGCCAGGGGGAGAGTGTGAAGCTGAGGATGAGGGTAGGGTAAAACCAGCCTTTGGGGGAAATGGAGATAGGTGGTGGTAGTGTGTGATGAAACAATGCCACATAAACTAAAAATAAAGATCATTTGTGGTGTTGCTAGACCAGTGATGGTTTATGGTTCAGAAACATGAATTTTAGGAAGGAAAAAAGGAGAAACAAGCTGGCATGGACAGAAATGAGGCTGCTGAGATAGATTTTAAGGATGTTGCTGTTTGAGAGGTGCAAAAATGAAGAAATTAGGGAAAGTGTTTGGGTGGTAATGATTACTAATATGATAACCGAGTTTAGGTTGAGATGGTATGGGCATGTGGTAAGGATAAGAGAGAAGTAAGGACTGAAGAGGGCTTGGGTGGAACCTGTTAGGTGCAAAGGTCATGAGGAGGCAAAAGGATTAGATGGCGTGATATAGTGAGGGAGGATTTGGAGAAGGGTTAGTGGATGAGGTTGCTTTCAATAGAAGTTTCTGGAGGAGTTGAATCAAGGCAATTGACCCTTTATGGATGTGGTGGGGGATAAAGAAAGAGGAGAAGACACTTTTATTATAAAGAGTAAAATAATAGGTAATTAATATATGAACCATGAAAATTTTGAAATTTCTATTTTTAAGGCTATTTTTGACATGTAAGGTTTGAAGATATTTCCATGTATTGATAAACTATTTCGGATTACAGCATTTTTGGCATGTAAGGTTTGAAGATATTTACCATGTATTTATAAACTGTTTCAGACTACAGCATTTACTTCAAATCCAGAGGTTGTACTACGCAACTTCTTCCCCTCATTTCTGCGCAGATTAAATGTGGATGCACCAGAACAGCTGAAAACAGAGGTTAGTGTCATTTTTTATCAATCATTTCTTTTAGAGCAGTTGTAGTTTAAAACATCTTAAAAGATTGACCATATTAAAAGTTAATCATATTAGAAGTTAAGGGGTCAGGTTTGTGAAATGTCTTCAAAGAGTGAAGTGTTATAGTAAGTTAGGTTTCCTAGATTTCCTAAGCTCTGTATTGATACTCTGACATTGAAGTAGCATCCTTAAGATGGCTGTTCTCTAGAAGAATAGAGAATTCTTAAATATGAATATCATTACTGCGGTAAGATCTGTAGTATGAGTACATCCTAATAAGGCAGTAAAATCCAGGCTGAAGGATGGTAATGTGGTACCTTGCAAAACATTGTATTTTGTAGCATATTTAATACTAATTTAATTGTGAAAAGGAGCAGTAAAAAGGAAAACATAAAGGAAGGGGGTAAATGAGAAAGTTTCTGGGGCTTCTCTGACTATTCTAAGCTTATGCTTTTTGAATAATTGATGCATTGATGTCAGACACTCTTTGCACAGTTACAGGGCAATATATTTTCATCTGTTTGGTTGTTTTGTGGGTCATCATTGCCTGAACTGTTCTAGTGCTACAACCTTGCAGACTGCTTGGAGTATCAGTTTCGCTGGTCGTGCCTGCGGTGCCTGCTGTACTGTTTCCCCTGCTATGCTGATGGTCGCTCCTGTTGGGCTTGCTGTGACTGCTTTTTGCAGTACAGTCTACTCATGGTTGACGTCCATACATACTGTTGCTGTTCATTCTGCTATGCCATCTATGCCTGCAGTTGCCTCACTCTGTGTTACTGCTGCTTGTTCCACATTTGTTGTTGGCAGCTCCTGCCTTACCTGTTATGCCTCCTCCTTATGCTACTCTTTCTAAGGTAACTGAGCCTGTTAATTTTGCTTTGCATACTATCCATGGTGTAGGTGCTGTTATTCCTTCTGCTAATGTTTCTGCTGCTGTTGAGCTCTGCCTTTATCACCACCTCCAGTTGATATTTCCACAGATTTGCTGTTGCAGTCTTATATGAAGAGTTGGAGGAATTTATTTCTGATGATAGAAATTAATTTCTCGCTATAATGTGGTTCGGATTCCACAATAAGCTGTAGGTCCTGTTGCTAAGTAACCAGTTGGTTCTTAGCCACGTAAAATAAGTCTAATCCCTCGGGCCAGCCCTAGGAGAGCTGTTAATCAGCTCAGTGGTCTGGTAAAACTAAGGTATACTTGACTTATAGCTTCAACAGTATCCTACTTCTCAGCTCTAGCCATTCCAGGTCACCTCATGTTGACCCTACTTGAATGCCAGCCCAGGCAAAGCTTCTTCTGTAAACAAAATAATACAAAGGATTGTAACTGTTGCAAAGATATGTGGTCCACCTACTGCAGATGATCCTCCCCCAGCCAAGATTGCCCTCATCTTGGTCTTTGCATTGCAGTTGCAGCCATGGTTCCAGTAATTCTGAAAATGCTATGATTGTGACTTTGTCTCCCATGATGCCTGTGTTAAAGGGAAAGCTTACACCATCAACTTTTTGCAAGAGAGAGCCTGTAATTTAGCAAGCAGGATTTATAGAGGCTTCTTTTCTATCTTTTCTCTCACCATCACCCAGTGATTCTGTTCCAATTACTCATGCTTGTTGTAAGAAGACCTGTTTTGTGACATTGTTCACCTGTTGAATTCTCTGATGAAGAGGATAATGAGGCAGTGGTAGAAGACTTCCTGCTTTGAGGTGATAGATTGAGTCTGTGAGATATTAACTTGAAGCAGCTGCTCTGTCCAAAAAGAGAAGATTTTACTGTGTAATTGAATTAAGAATACCAGTAGCGAGAATGTAGGAACTCTTGCTGGCACTGCAACTAACGGCATCCTGGTATATGTCAAACGTTTGAAGGAGGGCAGACTTACTTACAAGGACTAAAATTATGCATTGGCTGCTCTTAATTTAGACATCTGCCTTACCCTGGACTGAGGGAGCTCTACTTCATCCAAGGTTGCTCTTTTGTGGCTCAGCACATGTCTTTGCCCGGAGGGAGTTTCCCATCACCAGTTACAGCCATTTACATGGGTGGAAATTCCTCAGAGTCTTTAGTCAATCTTTGCTGATACTTTTAGAATAAAAAAAAGAAATGACAGTTACAGGAGTATGTCAGTCACATACAGGCAGTCCCCAGTTTACGACAGGTCCAGCTTACGACATTCCGAGGTTACGACACTGTTCAAATATATTCATTAGAAATTATTTTCCGGTTTACGACGCATGTTCCGGGGTTACGACACATCGTACGCCAATCCGATGGAAGAAATATGGCTCCAAAATGCAAGAATAATAAAAATTTGGAGGTTTTTTGATGAAAAACTCAATAAAAATGCAGGTTACATAATTTTCAATACACCCAAAGCATTAAAAGTAAGGTTTTCTTAGGATTTTTTATGATTTTCATAAATTTTTTGTTTTGTACATGCAACTTACCCGTCAGATATATACTTAGCTATAGTCTCCGACGTTCCCGACAGAATTTCAAATCTCGCGGCACACGCAACAGGTAGGTCAGGTGATCTACCTTTCCCGCCGCTGGGTGGCGGGAATAGGAACCATTCCCGTTTTCTAATCAGATTTTCTCTGTCGCTGGTTCCGGCAACATCTGTTGTTGGTTCCTCCTGCTTTGATTTTCGTTTCTCGCTTGCTGAGGATCTTTTTGGACTGATTTTGGTGACGTATTGGATCTTTGGCTTGGCTTACGCTATTGTGGACTGTTTTTTGGATTTGCTTTTTTGATTGTTCTGTTAAGATGTCTGATATCAATGTTACACCTGTGTTTCGTGTGTGTGTTAGGCAAGAGTGTAAGGTGAGGTTGCCGAAAGCTTCGGTAGACCCTCACACTGTATGCATGAGGTGTAGGGGGAATGATTGTTCTTTGGAGAGAGCAGTTGCCATAGACGGTCTTCTCCTAGAATGGTCCGGGATAGACGGGTATGCTTTTCCCCCATTCAAGATCTTGGGAGAAGTAGTAAGGAAGTTCGCGTCTTCGAAAGGCACGAAACTGACCCTGATCGCCCCGTTTTGGCCAGCTCAAGATTGGTTCACAGAGGTACTGGAATGGATGGTGGATTTTCCCAGATCGCTTCCACACAGGAACGATCTTCTCAAACAGCCCCACTTCGACAGATTCCACAAGAATCTCTCCGCTCTCAATCTGACTGCCTTCAGACTATCGAAGGACTGGTCAGAGCGAAGGGTTTTTTGCACAAGGCTGCAAAGGCTATTGCCAGAGCCAGGAGAACCTCAACCTTGCGTGTCTACCAGTCGAAGTGGGAGGTTTTTAGAAGATGGTGTAGGACCCATAAGATATCCTCTTCCAGTACCTCTGTGACAGACATGGCTGACTTCCTTCTCTACCTGAGGGAGCAGTGCAACCTTGCTGTACTGACAATTAAAGGTTACAGGAGTATGCTGGCTTCAGTATTCAGACACAGAGGTCTGAATATCTCTGAAAATAAAGACCTTCATGACCTCATAAGGTCTTTTGAAATGTCAAAATCCAAGACTTCGAAGCCTCCCAGTTGGAATTTGGATGTAGTCTTAAAATTCCTAATGTCCAAGAATTTCGAACCTCCTCAAAAAGCTTCCTTCAGGGATCTCACCAGGAAGTCACTTTTTCTCTTTGCCCTGGCCTCGGCTAAGAGAATAAGCGAACTACAAGCCTTAGAAGGTAGAGTTGGTTTTAAGAAAGATTTGGCTATATGCTCCTTCAAACCCTTCTTCTTGGCGAAGAATGAAAACCCTTCTAAACCATGGCCAAGAAGCTTCGAGTTAAAAGGTCTCTCGTCAGTGACAGGGCAAGAGTTGGAGAGGACTCTGTGCCCTGTTAGGAGCCTCAAATTCTACCTGGATAAGAAGAAACAGCTGGGAGGTACAGTCGAAAGTCTCTGGTGCTCAGTCAGGGATCCTACTAGACCGATCTCTAAAAATGCGCAAGCTTTTTTCATGAAGGACGTCATCAAGGAAGCGCATCTGTCTTGTGAGGATGAGCACCTAAAGCTCCTTAGAGTGAAAGCACACGAAGTGAGAGCCATTGCGACATCCTTGGCTTTTCACAAGACGTTGTCTCTCCAGACTCTTATAGAGGCGACTTACTGGAGGTGTAATTCAACTTTCGCATCTCATTATTTAAGGGATGTTAGAGTTAAGTATGATAAGTGCTTCTCTCTAGGAGCGTACGTATCTTCGGATTTGGTGCTGGGACAGGGAGCTGAATCTAATCCTATATAGTTTAGCTATTTTGGTTGTTTTTAATGCTTGGTGATGTGTGTTTTTATGGTTGGTTGGAAGAGGGTGTTGGAGTAAAGCCCCCCTTTCAATTCGTATCACTAACGAGGTTAGGCTTGGTCAGGTGGTCGGGATTGGTTGTTATGCTCCTTGTGAATTTTTATTGATACCTAGCTCTGTCATGTAAGAGGGATAGCCCCCATTGATATGATTCAGGTGTAGGCTCTGTCATGTAAGTGGGTCAGCCCCCATTGACACGATCCATAATAGGCTCTGCCATGTAAGTGGGTCATTCCCCATTGGCACGATCCAGAAGGGCTGTCAGTCATAGGTCACATCCTCGCTGAAGCTCTTGAGGCAAGCAAGCTCATAGACAGTATCCATGAAGTCTTCTGCCCAATCAGGTAAGAACCATGGTTTTTTGTATATCCTACAACATATGTTGTTTCCCGTTTTTTAGTTATTAGCTGTCTCTTGCCCTCCTCCAAGGATGCCAGTCAGCTAAGTATATATCTGACGGGTAAGTTGCATGTACAAAAATGATATTTTTATGATAAAATAAAGTTTTGTACATACTTACCCGGCAGATATATATGATGAATGGCCCGCCCAGCCTCCCCTCAGGAGACAGGTGGAAGAGAAAATCTGATTAGAAAACGGGAATGGTTCCTATTCCCGCCACCCAGCGGCGGGAAAGGTAGATCACCTGACCTACCTGTTGCGTGTGCCGCTAAATATATATCTGCCGGGTAAGTATGTACAAAACTTTATTTTATCATAAAAATATCATGTTTATGACAATTTTCAGTTTATGACGCGGCATAAAAACGGAACCCCTTCGTAAACCGGGAACTGCCTGTAATATGTTCTTGAACTGTCAGTAGTGATACTATTCACATCCTCATTGGAGCAGTTTGTAAGACTGGGGAGACTGCAAATGAAGTCGCTACAATTTTACATGAGAGCTTGCTGGGATTGGAAAGTACATCAAGATCTTCACTTCTTTCCTATCACAGCAGAGATAAAGGAGAACCTGCATTGGTGGAAGTCCAAAGAAAGATTGACGGAGGGGAAATCTCTTCTCCCAGTGAAGCCAGACCTAGACTTCTTTTCCAATGCGTCGGATCTGGGAACTGAGAAATCTCGGGAAGTTGGTGCCCAAAGGAGAAACCACTTCACATTAACCTACGAGAGTGGCAGTTCACCTGGGTCTCAGTCATTTTGCAACAGAAGTCTGCAACAAGACAATCACAGTGCATGTAGACAACACCACAGCCTTGGCTCATATAAAACATCAAGGGGAAACTCACTCATTCTCCCTGGCAAGACCAGAACCGAACCCAATTAGTCACAAGATTTATCCAAGGCAAATGCAATGTCCTTGCGGACGAACTGAGCCGGCGGAATCAAGTCCTTCTGACGGAATGGACGTTAGACTGTCGGGTTTGCTCCAACCTATGAAGTCTATGGGGATAATCGACCCTAGACTTATTTGCAACATCTTGAATTCACTGTCTACTTCTGTTCTGCTTCCCTGTTCCGGACCCTCTCGCATGGGCAACAGATGCGATGATCCAAAATTGGCCAAATTTGGACCTTTATGCTTTTCCACCCTTCGGAATGTAAAGATGACTCTGGTGGCCCCCTTTTGGCCACAGAAGGAATGGTTCGCAGACCTTCTGGATCTCCTCATAGACTTTCAAAGGCTCCTCCCTGCTATTCCAAGTCTTATCAGACAACTGCACTGCTGGATATTCCACCAAGGCCTGTCCACTCTGGCCCTGACACGCTTTCAACTGTCAGTAGACTTGTCTGAGCTAAAGGATTTTCGCAATTGACAGTGGAGGCCATTGCCAAATGTAGACATGACTCGTCCAACAAGCTCTACCAGGCAAAGTGGAAGATTTTTAGGACCTGGTGCAGAAGAAACGGGGTTTCATCTTCTCAGATGTCTATCCCTCGAATAGTAGATTTTCTTCTGTACTTGAGGTCTTCTCTAGGAAGATCTTCTTCCACCATAAAAGGCTACAGAGCAATGCTTGGCTCTGTTTTCTGTCACAGAGGCCTCGACATTTCTTCCAATCAGGATATTTCAGACTTGATTAAGTTGTTCAATACCACAAGATATAGAAAAGGAGAATTTCCCTTGGAATCTAGATGTGGTACTTAAGTGGTTATCAGGGGAGTACTTCGAACTTGTTGTGGGTTCTTCCTCACTGAGGGATTTAACTAAGAAAACTATTTTTCTCGTAGCGCTGGTCACTGCGAAGAGAGTAAGTGAGCTTCAAGCGATCGACAGGAGGATTGGCTTTCCAAACAGAGAAGCAGTCTGTTCCTTCTTATCAAGTTTTTTGGTGAAGAACGAGAACCCTTCACACCCTTGGCCTTGTTCTTTCACCATTAAGAGCCTATCTGATATTTTAGGCACAGAACGGGGGGAAAGAGTGCTTTGCCTGGTGAGAGCCTTTAGGTACTACCTGCACTGAACTGAGAAAATTAGAGGGGAATTTTCTAATTTGTGGTGCTCGGTTAAAAGTCCCTCTAGACATTTATCTAAAAAGGCCATATCCTTCTTGAGGGATCTTATTATTGAATCTCTCTCCCAAGTGGAAGAAAATGACTTGAATGTCATGAAAGTTGAAGTTCATGATGTAAGGACAGTCACTACATCAGTAGCTTTCAAGCACAATCTTTATTCTCCATTCTTCAGGCAACATACCGGAGAAGCAAGTCGATGTTTGCAATGCACTGTCTGCGGGATGATGTGGAGACTGTTTACGAAAACTGCAGTACCCTAGGACCAATGCCCGCAGCTGGCGTAGTGATGGGTGAGGAAGTACGGGAAGTATCCCTTCCTTATGTATTTAGCTCTTCGCCTTGTTTGTGGTGTTGAGTTTTGGGGAAGCCTGGAGGGTACAAGAGTTGAGTGGCCACCAGTTTTTTAGTGTTGGGCAGTGGTCATGTTAATTTGTATGGTGTAGGTGATTTTGTTGCTGGTTTTTATTGTGTTTTGGTACTGTGCCCTGGGCAGGGGCAATTGTCTGAGTTTTGTTGGCCTTCAGTATTGACCTTCATCACAGAGTTCCTGCTGTATATTCTGCCAGCCTTTGGATTACTCTTACGACTCTGGCTATACTGCCACGTCTCTACAGGTTGAGATGAGCGCCAACTAGAGGCAGTAATTATCTGCACAGCTCTCTCACCAGGTAAGGAAACAACAAACATCGTCTCAGTGTTAGCCTATTTTAGGTCATTAACTTGCCATATGTAGAATGTTATTTTACTGTCAATGATTCCCCAACACTTTCAGTTTGGAATCAGCTAAGTAATTACTGGATAAGTTACTTATATAAAAATGACATTTTTATGATAAAGTTTTATATCTACTTGCCCAATAATTATGAACAGAGCCCACCTCCGACCCACGCATGGACATTTTTGCATAAACAAATTGATCTATTGGCTTAGTTGTTCCTCTTTCTTACCCCGAAAGTGGGCGGGGTCTTGTCACCTACACAAAACAAAAGAATCGCTACTGCGAATTACAAAATTTAAACTGCCATTCGATTAGAAACTTTAGGCTAAGTAATTAGCGTGCAAGTATATATAAAACTTTATTTTATCATAAAAATGTCATTTTTGCCATAACAGGCTTATTGCTTATGCAGATGATACCATTGTTTCCATTGATCCCATCTCCTATGTATAGACCTGTGATTGATGAATCTTTTGTCATTAAAAAGAGTGCCCATACCAGTCATGGGGGGATGCAAAATAACCATGACAAAACTGGGAGTATGATCATCTTTTGCATTCAGAGCTTACAAGATTCTGCCACAGACCAATATCACTCAACTGGCAGTTATTTCATTCTGTTTACAAATTTTGGAATTGTCTTCCTAGTTATGCAGTTGAATCACTGGAACTTTGAAAAGCTCAGATGAAAGCAAATTATGGAAGATATTAGAGAAATAGTATCTATGATAATATTAAATAAGATTTTTCACTTGATATTTGAGGTTGTACAGACTCATGACTGAAGAATGGAAAAGATTCCAGATATTTTAGGAGGGCTTGTATTTATTTATATTTCTTGTATTTCAAATTATAAAAAGCAGTATTTGGCTTCAAAGCCAATTAGTTGTATCCCAAATGCTTTTGTGATGGAATAAAGTGATACAGTACTCAGAGTACTGTGAAATATTAGAAAGTTTGAATCTTTTTCTTGAACTGCTAAAAGAAAAAATTGTAAAATTACATACAGAACCATGAATTAACTATAAACATAGTATAAACACAGTACAGTAGACCCCTGCCTGTTCGCGGTTCTCGATTTGTGACTTCACTTATTTATGGATTTTTCTGTGGGACGTATATCCACATTATTCGTGGAAAATTCTCCTGTTTGCGGAATTTTTCATAGAGAAATATTCACTAGTTATTGTACAATAATACCCCGAACTTGCATGATTTGAGTTGCGCGAATTCACAGACACGCGAACATTTGCGAATACTGAGAAACCCTGCAAAAGTGTATATGTTTAATTTTTTATTTAATTTATAAGTTTTCGAGCTTTTATGTGTAAATTAAATAACATTAAACAATAAAAGTAATAATTTCTCTCTCTCTCTCTCTCTCTCTCTCTCTCTCTCTCTCTCTCTCTCTCTCTCTCTCTCTCTCTCTCTCTCTCTCTCTCTCTCTCTCTCTCACTGAGATGAGAGAATTTTTATGGTACATGTATATGTTTATTTATTTTGTAACGATGATAAATTTTTTACCTAATAAGTATTAATTTTCAAATAATAAAATAATAATAATAATAATAATAATAATAATAATAATAATAATATCTTTCTCTCATCTTATGTAAGAATCTCGAAGGCAAAAACCTGTCAGACATGTCGATTTAACATGGCAAGAAGGGCGAGTGTTGCTGATTAACGGGTCAAAGGTTTCTCTCTCTCTCTCTCTCTCTCTCTCTCTCTCTCTCTCTCTCTCTCTCTCTCTCTCTCTCTCTCTCTTATTCATTAAAAATTTAACTCTTTAAGTAAGGGCAACTGTTATCTCTCTCTCTCTCTCTCTCTCTCTCTCTCTCTCTCTCTCTCTCTCTCTCTGGTTCGTAGTTAGCGCAACCTACATATTACTGTTCTCTGTATGTCTTTAACTGTATTGTAGATAATCTTAAATTGATCTAATTTTACCTGCACCGTTTACAAATGGCATGTGCCGTTCTAAAACATATAGACAGAGCATTTCAGAACAAAGAGAAAGAGACAGAATAATGAAGTTTTTAAAAACGAGGTTGAGAAGACTTCTAAAAATAGATTGGGGGAATGGGGAGAAAGAGAGAAATAGGATACTAATCTTCACACACTCCTATGTTTTTACGTCAACCATTTATTTCTTTTTTTAAAGTAGTTTAATGTATTAAGCTAACTTTTAAATGGAATTACAGTAACTTTAATTTCATTTAAAAGTTAGTTTAATACTGAATTTCCAACTTTTGATGTCTAACGTAAGAACTCTCTCTTTTGTTCATAGTCAGCGCTCACACACTTTTACAACTTACTATTTCTCTGTACGTCTTTACCCGTACAGTAGATAGTTTAAATTGATCTAATGTTACCTGTACCGTCTACGAAGTGTAAATGTGCTAGTGTGTCAAATACGTTCTAAAACATAGACGTAATAACTAAGTTGTATTAGTCAAAATAAGAAAACACTTGTTTGTTCATGAAAAAACATTTCAGAACAAAGAGAAAGAGATGCAGAATAGAGAAGTTATTAAAAAAAGGTTGAGAAGACTTCTAAAAATAGATCAGTCGGAAGGGGAGAGAGACAGAAATTCTCTTCCAACTCTATTTTTATGTCAACCATTTATTTCTTTTTTTAATAGTAATGTATTAATCTAACTTTAAATGAAATTACAGTAACTGTAATTTCATTTAAAAGTTAGGTTAATAATTTGGGAGCATGATTAGGGTCATATTTAGTGTTTAAACTTTAGAAATAAGCATTTATTAGCATTTTTAGAGACTGTGCCAGACTTATGCGAAAATTCTCCTTGCGCGAATAGTTCTGGAACCTAACCCAGCGTAAGTTCAGGGTATGACTGTATTTTCATATTTTTGTGACTAAATACATTTCTCTTGATAAAACTATTAAAATAGGCAGATATAGGTGTAATTGGGGGAGGGGGGTTAAATTTGAACTATCAAAATAGGCAGTTTTAGTGTGTTTAGAAGGGTGTCAAGTATTCGTGGATTTAAGCTCTTCGTTGTGGGGTGGGGTTGTGGTCCCTATCCCCCGTGAACCCCAGGGGTTCGACTGTAATCATAAGATATATATATATGAAAATGCACAAATCGTAAAAAGTAACAAAAACATTTAAAACAAAAGTTAAACAGGCAGAACATTAAGAGAAGAAAAGAAAATCAAAATACCGTGTATTAAAAAAATATGTGTGAAGTCTGTTAAAAAATTTAGTGATTTCTTGAAAAATAATTTTTAAAGGCTTACAACTATAAGAAATAATTTTCTGAATAATATACATACATAAACAGTAGAATAATGAAGTGTTTTAAGCTGCTGTTTGGTCCAAGATTGACAGCTTTATGATCATATGCTTGCAGCATGAGATTTTTGATACTGAATCCTGCTTATTACAAAGCACACTTGTAACAAGTGAATAGGTGAAGCTGTATTTAATGTATACAGTATTTTGTCATAACATTTTGAGAATGACTAGGGATGAAGTTTGTGATAAATTCAAACATGTAGGTGCTACACACGTTCAAATTTATCACATCACTGAAAATAATTAAGACAATGGCCTAAACTATTTTATTGTTGACAGTTAATAAATCAATACTGTACTACTTAATCTAAGTGAATGACAACCTAAGTGAATGACATCTAACATTGTATAGGGAAAAGCTGACATAACAGTCTTTAAAATGATAATGATGATGATAATTTATGCCAGAATGAATGGCCCCATCACATATTACTGTTCATGATATGCATGAAAGTTGCTTGCCTCAGCAGGATTAAATGGTCTCTCATTCAAACTAACGGAGGTTTCTGAGGCCTTTTAAAATGATCCGTGGTGGCCAGTAGTTACCATTGGCTATCCAGCTTCCCTTTAAGGAGTACAAGAAAGTGTGCATAATAGTGCATATAAACAAAGGAACACAAATCTAAGAATGGAAGACCATGTTTAAAGGATGTGGCTCAACTAGAAATTTGAAAAAATGTACATGGTTACCACCTGGTGCAGGGCATGTGGGTTAACCCAGTTGCTGCTACTGTGTAGAAACATCTACTTTTATACATGAACTTACCTGTTGTTTACATATAGCTGTAATTCTCGATCTCGACAGAAAATTCAAAACTGGCGGTCCCGCTAATATATGGTCAGGTGATACGACTACCCCGCCCTCTACCGGGGTACCTGGATCCATTTCCATCAACAACTAATCATATTTTCTCTGTCGGGGCCGGCGACTAGTCGTCTGCTCCTCTTCAGGAAATTCATCGGTGCTTTTCGATTTTTCTTTGGTGAAGTACCCACTTTTGTTGACGGTTCTGGCTTGTTTTTGGCTTTGGTTGAGATTTTTCTAGTTATGTCTGATTCAGGATCTCAAATTAGATATTTGGGGTTGTAAAACTCGAATGTCTCGGTCTAACATAGACCCTCACTCTTCTTGCTCTAACTGTAGAGGGAAATTGTGCACGAATCTGGATAGATGTGATGAATGTTCGTCTTTGTCTGTGCTTGATTGGCAAAAGTTGGCTAAATATCAGGCAAAATTAAGTAAAGGTAGGGCACGTAAGGCTTCGGCCGGAAGTTCCTCCCAGAGTAGGAGTAGTATTGCCTCTAGTTCTGTTCCTGTTACCCCTCCTGTTCCTATTCCTGCCCCGGAACCTGTTGTTTCCGAACCCACTACTGTGTTAGACCTTCGGGCAGAATTTGATGGTAAGATTTCGGCTCTTTTCTCTGCGATAGAGAAGATTGGCCAGGATGTGAGTGCGATGTCTAGACATCGAAGTGTTGCAAGTGATAGTGTTGTGGAGGAGGTGACTGTTCGTCCCCCTCGCTCTCCTAGGTCTAGGCCTCTGTCCGGCTCCCAGGGCTCAGGGAGAAGACATGCCGAAAGCTGAAGGGAGGCGAGTAGGGTCTGCTCACGAGCAGTTGCTCCCTCTAACAGTCCTGTTGCGTCCCAGGCTGTTGCAGCTCACCATAGTAAAGCGATGCGGAAGTGTCTTCTTGTGCTTCTGTTTCGTCGAGGAGGAGTTGGAAGCAGTCAGAGTCTAGTAGGCGCTGAAGAGACGCAGAGCTTCCTCTCCAAGTCAAGTTCCTATCAAGAAACTTTTCGCACGTTCTCCTCTTCCGTCTTGTAGCTTTTGGGATAGCCCAGAGATCTCTTCTTCTTCAGGCAGTCCGGATGTACGTTCTCACGGATCGTAAGCGGCGCCGGATCCTCCTGTTAGCATGCAAGTAGCGGCTTCCTTCCCGTTGGATCCCAAGTCGGCTTTTATGCCTCCGGTTCCTGCCCCCCTCTCGCAAGAGGACAAATTGGACAAGATTTTGAGACTTTTCGAAGGTTTTAAAGCACCAGCACTTCAGGATCCTTCTGCAACTGAGGCTCCAGTCTCTGCTCCCGCTCACGCACCTGGCGCAGCTTCCGCTCGCGCGCCTGGTTCCGCTTCCGATCGCGCTCCTGGCGCCACTTCCGCCCGCACCGGCCGCACTCACGACGCTACTTTGGTGCTTGGCGCCTCTCCACAACACGTTTCCAAGGCGCACAATGTTTGCGCTTCTGGCGCTACCGTGGTTTTTGGCGCCTCTTTGGCTCTCGGATCTTCTAAGGCTCCTGACTCCTCTCAAGCTCAGGTTTGGATCGCCTGACGCGGTCGGGCACTGGCGCGCCGGTGACGTTCGGCGACACTCAAGAGGATAACGCAAGTTTGGCTCCCGGAGGCGTTTCTATCCGCGGTGCTCCAACTGCTTCAGAGATTCTCTCCCCAGTTTCCGATGTTTCGAAGTAGATGATGTTCCGTCTGCTCCTACGTCCAACTTTAAGCATCTCTTACAACTTTTTGAAGAACATTTTCAAGAAGACTTTGCTCCAGCTTCCCCTTCGTCTCCAACTACGCAGTTTGCCAAGGATTTTAAACCTCTTTCCTCTAGATTTCTGAAGCTGGTCCTGTCTGTTTTGGCGAAAAGAGCTCTCCAAAGGCAAGAAGGATGGTTGAGCAAGAAAAGATCTCAGGGTAAAACATCTTTCTGTTTTCCCCCCTCTCAACTGTCTTTTAAGTCTCGTTCATGGTATGAGACTGGGAAGTCTTTCCTTGGGAGACTCTGCCTCCTCTCAAGGGATTTCTCCAGCCTTGTGGATTCTGCCCGTCGCTCAGCTTTTTTTCTTCATCCAAAGTCGGCTTCTCGTCCTCGGAAATTGAGCATCTGGTGAAGAGTTCCTATAGGATCTTGGAGATCTTTTCTTTTATTGACTGGTCTATAGGAGCCTTGAGCAGGATAGTGAAAGTTTGTGATCTTCCCCCCAAGACTGCTACAGATCTTGATGCTATTTTGGCCTGCCTGGACAAGGCCATCACGGACGGAACGTCAGAAATTGCCTCAGTGACTGCTACTGGCATTTTGAAGAAGAGAGCACATTGGATTTCGTTTGTCGCGAGAGGAGTCTCCAGGAACCAGAAATCTGCTCTTCTTTTTGCTCCTTTGTTTAAGGAATCCCTTTTTCCCGCCCACGTTAGTTACGGAAATTTGGAGGCTCTCTCATGAAGTCTACTCAAGACCTACTGGCTCATTCTTGAAAAGACCCAGGTTTTCGACTTCTCCAGTAGTACCCAAGCCTTCTTTCCCTGTATCCTCTAGGCCTTCTCGGGTACTCCTTCTTGGCCCTTTTCCCGTGCTAGAGGAAGAGGAAAATTCTCTTCTCATCCCCAGAAAGCTAGGGGTACCAACCGATGAGTTCAAGGTCCTTCATGACGGTCGGAGCCAGACTAAAGTCGTTCTGGCAAGTTTGGGAGGCCAAGGAGCAGAACCCTGGATGATCAACGTTCTGAGAGAAGGCTACACCATCCCCTTCTCAGAGAGTCCTCCTTTAAAGTCTTCGCCAGTAGACTTCAACGTATCATCCAGGGACTCAGAGAAACTTGTGGTGTTGGAGGAGGAAGTTACTTCCCTCCTTCAAAAGGGAGCCATAGAAGCAGTCCTCGAACCTTCATCTCCGGGTTTCTACAACCGTCTGTTTCTGGTTCCAAAATCGTCAGGAGGATGGAGACCAGTCCTCACAGAAGCGCCCTGAACAAATTTGTGCTTCAAACACCATTCAAGATGGAAACCACACAGTCGGTTATCAATTCCCTGAAGGAAGGAGACTGGATGGTGTCCCTCGATCTCAGGACGCATACTTTCATGTACCTATCCATCCGAGATCAAGGAAATTCCTACGGTTTGTGTTCAGAGGCAGGGCTTTTCAATTCAGGGCTCTTTGCTTGGCCTATCAACAGCCCCACAAGTTTTCACAAGGACGATGGCTCCAGTGCGAAATGGCTTCACTTAGAGGGAATTCACATTTCCCTTTACCTCGACGACTGGCTGATCCGGTCTCCGTCAAAGGCCAATGCATGAAGGACCTACAAAGGACCCTTTCTCTTACCGACAATTGGGACTCATAGTAAATCTTCCAAAGTCACAACTCTCTCCATCTCAAGACTTGACTTATTTGGGAGTTCGGATGAACTCAGTTCTTTTCAGGTTTTTCCGACGTCACAAAGGATCGAGAAATGCCTGCTGAAAGTGAGATACCTGATGGCAGCCAAGACTTGTTCTGCCAAGGAATGGATGAGCCTTTTAGGCACCCTCTCATCGCTAGAGATGTTCGTCAGTCTGGGAGGCTACACATGAGACCTCTTCAGTTCTTCCTACAGCAGGCCTGGAACAGGAAGAAAGACACGGATTCGTTTGTTTTTCCTCTATCCACTCGAGTAAAGCAAGACCTGTCATGGTGGAGCGACAGGAGCAAACTAGATCGAGGTTTGTCACTGAGACAGAGGAACCCAGACCTGATGTTGTTCTCCGGCCTTCAGACGAGGGTTGGGGAGCAACATTGGGGATCTTCAAGTGTCAGGCAATTGGTCTTCATCCCAACGGGACTGGCACATAAATGCGAAAGAGTTGAAGGCAATACATCTAGCCTTGGAACATTTCTTGCTTCTGGTGGAAGACAAAAAGATTGTAGTGCACTCGGACAACTCCACAGCTCTGGCGTACGTGAAGAAACAAGGAGGCACTGACTCCTTCTCTCTGTTCGAGATTAAAAGACCTGCTTTTGTGGGCGGCAACCAAGAACATAGAGCTAGTAACTCGCTTCATCCCGGGAGCTCTCAACGTAAGAGCGGATATCCTCAGCAGGTCACTCCAGGTCATTCCGACAGAATGGACCCTCCACCAGAAAGTTTGCCAAGGCCTGTGGAAGGTTTGGGAACTCCCATGCTAGACCTGTTTGCAACGAGGGAAAACCGCAGACTACCTCTCTTTTGCTCTCCTGTTCCAGACCCAGAAGCATTAGCGGTGGATGCCATGCTCCTGGACTGGTCGGGTCTCTTCCTTTATGCATTCCCTCCCTTCAGGATGCTGGGAGAAGTCCTGAAAAGTTTCGAGCACACAAAGGTGTGTCAATGATCCTATTAGCTCCATGGTGGCCAGGAAGATCATGGTTTCCAGAGCTACTGGAGAAAGTAGTGGATTGGCCAAGGAGGTTGCCATTCAGACCAGACCTTCTGTGCCAGTTGCACAGCAGAAAGTTCCACAGGAACCCGTCAGATCTAAATCTGACAGGGTTCAGACTCTCGAGCGACTCTACAGGAGGAGAGGCTTCTCTAGAAGAGTGGCGCAGGCAATGGCTAGATCAACCAGGCCCTCGTCTACAAAGGTCTATCAAGCGAAGTGGAAGCGCTTCAGGGAGTGGTGCTCCGAGTCTGGAGTGTCTTCCACTTCTACGACTCTAAGCCAGGTGGCGGATTTTCTTTTGTTTCTGCACAAGGAGAAGAAATTGGCTGTCAGCACGATTAAGGGGTATAGGAGTATGCTGGCGGCAGTTTTCAGGAATAGAGGTATAGACCTTTCCTCGGACAAAGATATTGCAGAACTCCTTAAATCCTTTGCTACCACTAAAGGCAAATCTCTTCGTGTACCGCATTGGAATTTGGATGTGGTGCTAAAGTGGCTTCTCCAAATCTTTTGAGCCTTTGAGTTCCTGCTCCTTTAGGAATCTAACTAAGAAAACTCTCTTTCTCTTGGCACTGGCCTCGGCAAAGAGAGTAAGTGAGATTCATGCTCTGGACAAAAGAGTTGGTTTTTGTGCGGATAAGGCTGTAGTTTCCTTCACCTTGGGTTTCCTAGCTAAGAACGAAAACCCTTGTAATCTGTGGCCAAGGGATTTTCCCATTGCTAGCCTATCCTCCTTGGGTGGAAGGGAAACGGAGAGACTTCTCTGTCCGGTCAGAGCATTGAAATTCTATCTGGACAGGACCAGAAGTGTAAGAGGAACTCATGATTTTTTATGGTGCTCAACTAAGAACCCCAAGAACCCTCTATCTAAAAATGGGATTGCTTTCCTTTTGAAAGAACTGATACAGGAGGCACACAAGGAATTAAGGGATGTGGATTTCCCCTTAGTTAAAGTGAGGCCTCATGAAATTAGGGCTATTGCAACTTCTTTAGCCTTCAAGAAGAACATGGCTTTAAAGGACATTCTAAGTTCAACTTATTGGAGATGTTCGTCTGTTTTTTTGCCTCGCATTATCTGAGACAGATCCAAACCACATATGAAGACTGCAGTACGTTGGGCCCCTTTATTGCGTCTGACACGGTGATGGGCAAGGAAACCAGAGGTTCTAGATCCTCTCCTTAGTTTCCTTGGGTGCAGAAGTTTCTTTTTGGTCGACTACTGGAGCCTTAGAGGTTAGATGGCCTAGTAGGTCTAATTTTAATAGGTTGGTGTGAGTTTTTTATGGTTGGGTGATATGATGGTGGATGCTTTGAGTACTGCGCCCTGAGCAGGGGCATTATATGCTTTGGTTGATTGTGTCGAAGACGGCTGGGCCAACAGACCTTTCTCCATATAGTGCAGCAGATTGCTGTAAAAATCGTTCAGATAGTGAAACAAGCATGAAATTTGGCACAAACATTCCTAAGACTACGCTCTCTTAGAAAGGGCGCTGGCCACCTGAAAATCCAAGATGGCGGCTATTTTTCAAAATGGCCGCCATCTATGTTGAGATTCACTGGTTTGGGAGCATCTATTGGATGGAATATGCCAGTTTTTTTTTTTTTTAAACCTCGACTTTTAGGTTATAAAAATGTTCCATACCACACATTTTATTGAAAACCCTTACTAAATGAATTGTAACCAAGATGGCGTACAAAATGGTTGCCATAAAAGTTTTTTTTTCTATCCACAGCGCTAGCAGACATAGAGACCAACTGTTTTTATTTAATGGTATATTCATGTGATCAGACAGTTTAACTAATATGCTATTTTCAACTGAAATAGTAATGGTATGGTCACATACAACATTGTGTCTAAGACTGTAACCATAAAAAGAAAAGAAGAGAAATAACGGACTAAAGCAACCAATCTATGTATAGGTCTCTCAACCTACACCTTTGAAAAATTCGAGGATAAGAAGGTAGGCATAGCATGACACGTTGGATGCTCAAGCTAGATTATCTACTGAAGAGAGGGCAATATTTATCTAGACTTCACATTTGCAAGTGCACAGAGCTGTGCAGGGAAGACCCAGCTTGTAGCACTTGCACCTTTCCCGACAGCCTGCTTTGCATCCACATTTGGTAAGCTGTTGGCAACTCTTGGCTAAGGGCAGTTGGTTGTCCAGAGGACTTGCCATGCTTCACCAGACTTTTGCCATCCCCACTCAGCAGGGTTCTCTGGCTGTGGCTGACACTGGGTGGCCTGCCCCCACACACAACCAGCCTGGTACGCAGCACGCTTGGTGTGTTGGAGGAGAGCTCCCTGGTTGGTGGAATGGCCTCATATGCCCTTTGTTTTCTGGCAAACATATCAAGTCTAGCCTCATCCACAGTGCCAGCAGTGCTGGATCTTTCATACATAAGTATGACAAACCTCTCCAGGACCTTCAGGTCACTCTCTTCCACTCTGAGAGGGTAGTGACTCAGTTTGGAGAACACAGTGGAGGCCTCTGGAAAGATGTTCCATGTCTGCCAGGCGGTCTTCTTGCCCTTGCTCCGGAAGGCTGACACTGTATCACAGCCTGTGAACGCATGGAAGAAGAGCATGCCATTCACCTTCTCCTGGCCCAGAGAGTTGCACAGGTCATGCACAGCAATCCAGCGCAGGCTCTGGCCTTGGCCAAATGCCACCCATAGCTTCTCTAGCCCTAGATTGTGGAGAGTGGAGAAAGCACTGACTGCAACGACAAGAACATCTGTGTCATTTGCTTTAACCGTGATGGTCTTGGCTCCATGTTCTGTGGCATATTTGGCATGGAGAAAGATGCGGGTGTCAGCTTCCTCATGAGAGCACTTTTCCAGTCCCTGAAGACTAGCCTCATGAGTGCTGAGGACAGCAGACCCTTTCGTGGCAATGACAACATTTGTGGCAGACATCTGGGCAACTTTGTCTGCCAGGAACTGGAACAACTCTGTCTTGTTGGCATCGTGTCTTAGGAAATTGCGCCAGTTGGATGGAATTGTGTTCTTGTCTGTCACCTTGCGCCTTCCTCCTTGACCACGTTGGAGCCTGGTCTCAGCTTTGAGGCTGGATGTATTGTATACATCAAATACAAGATGTGATGATGTGTACTTGCTGCTATAGGATTGTATCACAGGCAAGAAGTCGCAAAGTGCATAGCCCTCAAAGGTCTTTCCTTTCTTTGGTGGCAAGGCATGGACCAAAGCTGATCCATCTACAATGAGGACATCAGTCTTTGGTTCTTTGTCTTCTAGTGTAACATGACTCTCCAGGACCGAGGTCAGCTGAGACTTCTGACATGTGTACAGCCTACCACCCTCACTAAGGGAAGCTGGGAATGTTTGATTCTCGTGCTGGAAGAATTCCTGCAGATCACATTCACGGCTCTGACAGGATATAAATAGCTTTGAGAAAAGCTGGCAATCCTCCTTCAGAAGTTTCTGCTTTGACTGTTCTACAGGAGCAGCTTCTTGCCTGAAGAAGTCAGTTCTGTTCTTCTTTATCGGCTCATAGAAGGAGACTGCATTGTTTGCCAAAGAGTCTGAAAACTTCTGAAATTTAGTCGGCCTCTGTCAAGGTGTGTCTGTAGAAGTTTTGCTGAGCTGGGGTGGGCAATGTCTTTGTTGTCAATGGAGTACAGATCCTGGCTCTCTTCCTGAAAAGGACTTCCCAAGTGTTGCAAAGCCAATGACAGCTTGCTGACTCTCTCCAAGAATGTCTTCTGCGCATGAGGTGTTTGTTCATGGTGTGTTGTCTGCTCATTAGACTCCTTACTTTGAACCTCTGTTTCGTATGCAGACACCAAGCGGATGATCTCTGGGCCAGCCACCATCCATCTTCTGAGTGCTGACGGATCTTCAGTCAGCCCAATGGTCCGCCATCAGCCTTTATAAAGGCATTGGTCTGCTCATGAGCTTGGTCAAGAGCCATTGCTGAGAACTGGCGACTGGTCTTGTGCACAACAAAGTTGCCAGCCTTGAACTCCTTGTGCAACTCTGGGTGTGAACTCTCTAGGGTAAGCATGTCCCTGAGGTGAATAGGCAGCCAACGAGCATAGTTTGTATTATTGTTGGAAAAGAAGTAGGGTATCAGCTCATGCAATGCCTGGCAGTAGAGGACAAAATTGGCCTCACGGAAGGACCTGATCAGTAGGAATATCACAAGTTCCATAGACAACACCATGTGCCAGAAGTGGAACTGTGGACTCTGCTGTCTTCGAAGGTCACACCACTCCTCAAACTCTAATGCCTGCTCATTGTTGTTTGCTTTCTCAGCACAGTAGTCAGTGTATGCTGTCCTCAGGAGTTTGTACAAACTAGAGGCTGTAACCTGGTGCATCTGCCGTGTCCTGGTTACACTTGCAGCTGACAGGAAGGATTCTGCAGTTCCAGATGAAGCAACTCCTGCCTCCACCAGAGCTCCTGTCCAACCACTGCCATGAAGAAGAGTACCAAGAGATGTCATTGCTGCCATCTCAATGTGCAGACCACCAAACATTACCAGATACTTGTCTTCGCCTTACTGATCAGGCCACTGGCACCTGCTTCTCTGGCATAGATTGGCTGAAGCTGTGAATGGGTATCTGGCCAGGGTTCAGAAAATCAGTGACATCCTGCACTTTCTGCATCACGTGTTTGATCGTAGCAACAGAATGAGCCTGATCACGCAGGAGAGGAAGCAATGAAGTTATGGTTACTTCAAATTCTGGGCTTCTCTTCATTGAAGCGTGATGAGCTGACCACGTCAGATTCACTGCATCATCTATTTCCTGGGTGACTATGACCTTGTCTAGCCACTGATACTCCAGTGCAAGCTGTGGCCCCAAGATATCTGTGGGTGGCTTTGGTATTGCAGTGTTTGGTGGCACAGGGTTCTTAGTTTGAAAGGAAGCTGGTGAGATGTTTGTGAATGTGTCCGGCAATTCAGGCACCGACCTCACTTTCTCAGGTGCAAACTTTAGTTGCTGTCTTTCCTGTCCAGTGTTCTCCTTGGTGGGGTGCTGAAATATGGAGATGCTAGTTCCATGGAAGGAGGTAGTGGCAGTAGTTGCAGATGGGTTGTGGTCGATGTTGTCCATCACTGCAGTGGTGAACAACCCTTTTCGCAGTACTGGGGACAGACCACACCCTCCTCCACATATTTGCTAACTGTGGCATCTCCTAACTGTGCAGAGACCTCCAGTACTCTGTCATAAGAGATACTGAGGCCATACTGATGTAGCATTTCAACCAGGTTTCTCTTCCTGGTTTGGCATAGACTGAGAGTCCCATGTAGACTGGGAATGGTGTTTCTCTGTCTTTGGAGTGTCTATGAGTTGTTGCTCCCTCTTTGTATCGGGAGTAGCAGTTGAACTGCATGAGCTGTGCAATGGCCTGGTCTGACTTTGATGCTCCAAATCGTAACTGTGACTTGATGTCAGCCCCATGCTCAACCATCCCTACAAACTGGAGCAGGAGAGGAGGCACAGAATTTCGTACACAAGCCTCAGAAAATGTGCCATCAAACCGTGACTGATGATCAAGTATAGACTTTCTGAGAATATTTGCTGCTTTAGCAATGATAACTGCCTCTGAAAGATCAGATGATTGAGCAAGTGCTTTTCCCACATCCTTTTGAAATGCAAGTAATACATCTCTGCCAGATTTATGAGCCTCAAGTTCTGGAATTTCTGCCAGAAGTTTGTCTTTGAGTCTCGTGGAATTTACACTTGGTGACTCTACACCTAATTGTTCCAGACGTTGTTGGTAGAGGTGGCAAATATCTGCCAGCCGAAATGTGACTGGATCATCTGAACAAAGGTTGTTTTCAACAATGTATGTCATCAGTTCTGACAGAACTAGTGGATACACATCTGATTCTGACTCAGTGCTACCTTGGTCTTTCTCAAGGCTCCTCAGGTAGGACCTTTTTCTGTTGTAGAGGGCACAAAGACAGGCATGGTGATACTTAAACTCCTGTGCAATGACATCCCCACCAGTCAACTTAGCAAGGAGCTTGCCATCACTAAGTATCTCTGCACATTCACGCAATTTCAAGTCAAGGCCCTTAGTACTAGCCTGTCTGAGATCAGATGCAGGTGCCACTTTCTCACAGAAAATGCAAACTTCATTGTCATGACTGGTTCGGCGCAGTTTTGCACGACTAGTCTCAGTGTTGCTGGTCTGGTCATTGGATTGTCGCTTTCTTGCACGGTCCAGTTTAGTGTTGTTAAACAACAAGCGACAGTTCACATGGTATTTTGCTGCATTTTTCCTGAGAGTGGCCTCTATGCCATCACCTTCATCCAGCCTTGCTGGATCCATTATCAGTGGCATTTCATTAATTTCACTGAACATGGGAATGTTCCTTGCCAGCATTGTGTACCCATCATGGTCTAGGACATGATGACTTGGAGGTGATGTCAAGTGCTCACCTCTTTTGTCCTTCTGACAAAGACAACACAAACTCCAGTTTGTTTTTCTACTGCTCAATATTGGATTGGCATCACATTCTGCCATGATTTCACTTTTGATTAAGGCCGAGGGTTATCCTTTTACCACCTTAAACAAAGCACACATTCCTGTATGGGATTCAACTAGGTTCGGTCTCCCTACACCTAGCCCGATCATTCATCCAGTGCCATTTAAGTCCCGTGTGATCTGTACACCATCCGGTAAGTACATGAACCATCATGTACAGCCCCCATACCCTTGGCTCGGCTCTCCCGCGCTGGCACATCCTGTCTATTCAGGTGCGGCTATCTAACTATAGCTGGTCTGGGGCTGTTAGAAAGCATTTGGGACACTAAACTAAACTATACTACAACTACTAGTCTAAGACTACAGGATTAGTAAAGCTGGATTAGCTGGCACTGAACCCCATGCTGAGTTACACAGCAGTGATGTCACCAGTGTGCCCTGGTTGTGTGCAGACATACACTCTTTTACATTTATTAATTTTCCTTCAAAATTGATGAGTTATTCAAAAGAGATGGCCTCATTAGGATCTAAAACCACAGAAACCAAGATCCATGCTTAAAACGATAATTGTTGAACGGGCATTATTTCTCATTATAATTATTGTTTCTACCTTTTCTTGGCAGCCATATAGCCCCCCATATTTAAAGGTAAACTGTACTGGGAAGCTACAGAAACATAATATTCACAAGAAATAGTATGGAAGAGCTTTACCATATTGCTAGAAGCAAATACATGCCATTCTAGTGAAAAATTAGCCAAAATCTGTCGATACTGGTCGCCATCTTGAATTTGGCCGCCATATTAAATTTTTGCGTGGCCAGTGCCCTTTTCTGATAGAGGATCTTTAAAGAGCACTTGTGCAAAATTTCATGCTTGTTTCACTATCTGAACGATTATGAAATATGCAATTATCTGCTGCACTAATATAGCAACCTGCGACTGAGCTACTAGGCCCCGCAGTTGCACTAAGGATAGCAGGTTACAGAGGCAGTAACCGAGAAAACAGCTTCCTTAGCAGGTAAGGATCCAAAGTTAAGACGTTTTTTCTTAGCCTGATGATCTCAGGTTTTTTCCATTTAACACTTTCAGCTGTCCATGCCCACCGCCTCAATGTGGCAATCAGCTATATGTAAACAACAGGTAAGTTCATGTATAAAATGACATTTTTATAATAAAATAAGATTTTATATCATACTTACCTGTTGTTTACATATAAAACATTCCCACCCGCCTCCCGCAAGGGACAAGGGGACATAGAAAATATGATTAGTTGTTGATGGAAATGGATCCAGGTACCCGGTAGAGGCGGGGGTAGTCGTATCACCTGACCATATATTAGCGGGACCGCCAGTTTTGAATTTTCTGTCGAGATCGAGAATTACAGCTATATGTAAACAACAGGTAAGTATGATATAAAATCTTATTTTATTATAAAAATGTCATTTTTCTATGGGTGCAAGGTTATTATAAAAACTATGGATGCAAGACCATTATAAATGCATCCTAATGGTAGATGTCAATAACAGTATCCAACATAAATGAAAGCAATGGTGTGTCTTTTACATGTACAAGAAAAATAGAACTATTTGTGTTATGTAAATACATAACTTCTTATTTTACTGGATTTCCATTCTTCCAACCCATCTTGATTGGTAATGTTGTTGAGGTATTGAATAATAAAAAAACAAGGTAGACTAAGTGCTTCTCCTTGAGACCAAATACTTCTCTGATAGTTAGCCAGCTCTTCTGTCACCTTGAGTAGAAACTTCAAAAAATTCATGCTTTGTGGATATAATGTATCAATAGAATTAGAAGTATGTATTAATTGCAGTGATTATTTTAAGATTTTTGTTTTATTAACAGTTAAGGACGTGCCTCGTACAGTGTTTAATGCAAGATCCACATTGTTGGAGTGTGTGGTCCCAGCTTTATCTTAAACATTTGCCACAGTCAGCAATCCTGCTTAAGCATTTAGGTATGTCAAAGAATGCAGTTTGATTTTTAATTTAAGGAGCCACCATTTTTGTGAATTTTAAGCAAATTGCAATTGATGTTCTAAGGTATTAAAGCATGTTCTTATGTTCACAGCATGAGTTTTGTTAATGAATCATTTTTTAATTAGGGATTTTTGTTCTTCAAAAATATAATGAGGTACTGTACAGTTTATGGAATCTGCAGGCTACATTTACTGATAACAATATTTCTAAGAGCCCCATGTCTTTTGAATTTCCTTTCACACTTCGGATGTATTTCACTGAAAGCCTTAATCCAAAGGAGAAATAAGTAAAGAAGCAGTTTCTTCCTTCATAGAATTTGAAGCCACTGGCATGGAAGAGAGTGAGGTTGCCATTATAAAAGCATGGTCAGTTAACAGTAACTTTAATCTTTCTGTTGTGCATATGTTAAAATCCCATAGATAAGGATATGTACTGTTTATTTCCCATTTGGATATAAGGCTTTCAGTGAAATACATATTTGAGGTGTAGAGAAATAAAAAAAATCATTGTGGTTCTTAAATATACTGTATATACAATGAGTTGTGTTAGCATTATCCACATAATCCTCACCCTTCTGAACTTGTGTTGATTCCAAGGGATCATTTCTTTGTTCAACACCTTGGAGTTCAGAGGGACCATTGTGTTAACAAAATAATCACACTCTAGGTACTGATCTTTACAAGATTGTACCTATAATGAGGTATGCTCATTTCTGCTCTATAGCAGTTGCTCATTTCTTCCAGATTTTTTTTTTATGTAGTGGGTACAGTTTTATATGAAGTGAAGACTATGAATAACAATCATGCTCTTTAAAATGAGGATAAAATAATTCCTGTTTTTGGTTGTAAATCTTGATGTACTGTTAAAAATACACACAAAATACTTATAAATAACTACTGCTCTCAGTTTCAGAGGAGTAGTCCTTGTAAAGCTGAGGGATTTTCAGAATATCTTTAACAATAGAGTAAACCCCCTGTATTCGCGGTCTTACGATTCGCGGATTTCTCTGCGGAACATATATACGCATTATTCGCTGAAAATTCTCCCATTTGTGGTATTTTTCACTGAGAAATATGCACTAATTACTGTATTTTCATCTCATTTTCATGACTAAATGCAGTTTTTGTGATAAAACTATTAAAATACTCTGGTAGTGCCTTATAATTCGATATTGCAATGGGGTAAGCAATTAATAACGATACGACAGTATTTATAAAATATTTTAAAATTTCGCGTGGGTGCAGGCAGCAGTGTACAATCAGGCAGCGAGAGAGACCAGATTACAATAGACCAACTTCTTTTCCTCCATCTCTTTATCTCATCCCCTAGTTAAAAAAGTAAAAGAGAACAATAAAAGTATTGTTAGTAACTTTCTACACTTGCGTAAATGTGTACAGCCATAAACAACCGACCAAGAAACTGTTGTTTTGCTTGCCACCGAATCGGATAACAACAGCCATTTTGCTTGTATTTCAACCATCGTACAGTAATACACAATTACCGTAGGTTATAGTACAAATGACGTTAAGGAGAATAGGACATATATTTTTACATTATACCCTTATTTGGTATGGATAAAAGGAAATGTACTGCTACATTTAAGCTGCAAGTTGTAGCTGAAGCTGAGAAAACAATGTTCAAGCTGCTAGTGACTATAAATCGTCATGCATCAGCAACATGGATGAAACTCGACTGTAATTAAAATTGGAGAGAAAGTATTTTAACCCTTAAACGCCGACTGGACGTATCGTAAGTTGACTAAAATTGTCTGTCAGGTGACGAGTGGACGTACCGTATGTTGACTAAAAAAAATTTCAACCTTCGGTCAACTTTGACTCGATCGAAATGGTCGAAAAACGCAATTGTAAGCTAAAACTCTTACATTCTAGTAATATTCAATCATTTACCTTCATTTTGCAACAAATTGGAAGTCTCTAGCACAATATTTCGATTTATGGTAAATTTTTGAAAAAAACTTTTTCCCTACATCCGTGCTGTAACTCGCCCGAAAATTTCAGAAATTCTTTCGTCATTTTGTCATCATTTTTGCACCGTTTTATATTAGCCGTTACATAAAGTTTTATATATGAAAATGTGCGCAATTTCATGTAAAATACAACAGAAAACAACCCATGGTTGTAGCTTATATCAGTTTTGAAATATTTTCATATAAATCACGATAAGTGCCAAAATTTCAACCTTTGGTCAACTTTGACTCGACCGAAATGGTCGAACAATGCAATTGTAAGTTAAAACTCTTACATTCTAGTAATATTCAATCATTTACCTTCATTTTGCAACAAATTGGAAGTCTCTAGCACAATATTTTGATTTATGGTGAATTTTTAAAAAAACTTTTTCCTTATGTCTGCACGCGGTAACTCGGCCAAACATCTCAGAAATTCTTTTGTCACATTGTCGTAATGTTTGCACCATTTTATATTAGTCGTTACATAAAGTTTTATATATGAAAATGTGTGCAATTTCATGTAGAATACAAGAAAAAATAACTCATGGTTGTAGCTTTTATCAGTTTTGAAATATTTTCATATAAATCACGATGTGCCAAAATTTCAACCTTCGGTCAACTTTGACTCGACCAAATGGTCGAAAAATGCAATTGTAAGCTAAAACCCTTACATTCTAGTAATATTCAATCATTTACCTTCATTTTGCAACAAATTGGAAGTCTCTAGCACAATATTTCGATTTATGGTGAATTTTTGAAAAAAACTTTCCTTACGTCCGCGCGCGGTAACTCGGCCGAACATCTCAGAAATTCTTTTGTCACTTTGTCATAATGTTTGCACCGTTTTATATTAGTCGTTACATAAAGTTTTATATATGAAAATGTGTGAAATTTCATGTATAATACAACAAGAAATAACTCATGGTTGTAGCTTTTATCAGTTTTGAAATATTTTCATATAAATCACGATAAATAGAAAAAATTCTACCTTCGGTCAACTTTGACTTGACCGAAATGGTTGAAAAACCCAATTGTAAGCTAAAACCCTTACATTCTAGTAATATTTAATCATTTACCTTCATTTTGCAACAAACTGGAAGTCTAGCACAATATTTCGATTTATGGTGAATTTTTGAAAAAAACTTTTTCCTTATGTCCGCGCGGTAACTCTGCCGAACATCTCAGAAATTCTTTCGTCTTGTTTGCACCATTTTATATTTGTTGTTACATAAAGTTTTATATATGAAAATGTGCGCAATTTCATGTAGAATACAACATAAAAACTCATGGTTGTAGCTTTTGTCAATTTTGAAATATTTTCTTATAAATCACGATAAATAGAAAAAATTCGACCTTCGGTCAACTTTAACTCGACCGAAATGGTCGAAAACTGCAATTGTAAGCTAAAAAACTTACAGTCTAGTAATATTCAATCAATTACCTTCATTTTGCAACAAACGGGAAGTGTCTAGCACAATATTTCGATTTATGGTGAATTTTTGAAAAAACTTTTTTTACGTCCGCGCGTTATGAATTCATGCATCATTTTGTGATAATATTTTCTCTGTGTTGCTTTGATCGTTTTACAATTTGTTATATACCAAAATCATCACAATTTAGTGTACAATACAAAGAAAAAAAATAACATTAGCTTTAACCGTTTTGCTCACATTGCGATTTGTATATAATTATGTATGAAATTTTTTGTCGTGCTATCATATATTTCAATATTTATATATGATAATGATATTTTTTTTCATTTCTGATGGTTGCATACTAAACTTCAGGCAATGACAAAAAAAGGAGCCAAAAATTAACTCTCAACCTTGAAAACTAAGCGTGCTGTGATTTTTTTTAAAAAACTTTTTTCCGCTTCGGCGCTAACTCCCGAACGCCGCTGGCATACGGCAGACACTTTTGTAAATAGAGGCTCGGCGTTTAAGGATTAATCAAAACTGTTGGGCATGAAAGAACACATTACTGCTATTTTTACGCGGATAAACGATAAATACGTAAAGCTCGTCTTATGATGAAATCAAATGAAAATAGTGAACGGAATCTTGATTTTTTTTTTACACAAACAAACGCCTCCAAACGACCAACGTCATCGACTCATCTATTAACGGAAAAATAGCTAAATAAATTTCACAATGAGACGTATTTAAGTTGTATTTTGACTTACAAACACTTCGTATAACGAAAAATAACCTTGCCCCATATAAGTAAAGTATCTAGAGATTCATTTATGCTATCTAGAAGCAAGAAAAGCACTCTGAACTGAGTGAAATACGGCAAAATAAAATTACTGCGTAAACGATTTCCAAACCAAAACATTGATCGCAATTTATAACACAAAAGCAATATAAGAATTTACCTGTATACAATATTATTCGATACAGTGAATTAAGGCATAACATTTTAAAAGATCCATGGAAAAGATGCATATTCGTTATGTTGATTTTTGTATATGTGAACATAGAGTACAGAATAATGTAGGCTAGGCTACCGTACATGTATACGATATACCATAGTGTTGGCTAAGCTAACTCTTGTTTGTTATTCAATTTCTATTTGTATTGAATTATCATAAGTCACTCCGCATGAACTTCCAGAATTAGCTGGTATTAATAATTACTATATTGTGTATGTATAGAGTATACTTTATCGTGTAGGCTAGGCTACCATATTTGTATACATGGTACTGAATACCCTAGTGTAGGCTAGGCTATATTCGAGATACGTTTTTTTCAAGCAAACGATGGGTTTTTTGGAACCTAACCCCATCATAAGTAGGATTATACCTCTATAAGGATTTTTAGTTTTTTTTCCTGTGTTTGAACTATCAAAATAGGCATTTCTAAGTGTTTTTAGAAGGGTTCTAAGTATTTGCAGGTTTTAGCTATTCACGGGGGTGTGTGGTACGCATCTCCTGCGAATATGGGGGGTTTACTGTATGTCAAGATTTACAATCAAGACAAGGGCCTTATTTTATCCATTTTGTGAAGTATTAAGGAATGGACATGGTTAATTAACAGTTAACGGAAACTGCAAAGTTTTTCACTAGCACAGTTGACCCTTGAATTTAAATATGTAATTTTTATCAATAATTGAATGGAATATTATTTGGAGCTTTGTATAAACCTGCTGATGACTTGCATAGGCTAGAAATGTATTGAAAACTACAAGAGAGCAGTTGGCCTTAAATGCATAAAACTCACATACACTGTTGAATATTTAATCATTAAAATACAATTCTGTATACACAAATCAGTTATAAGTAAAGTTAAAAGAGAAGTCACTCACACATTTACAAACTGCAGACAGCATCATCTGCAGCTGAGAAAAATGTGAAAAAAATTAAGTTGCACAATATGCGCACACAGTTGGAAGTGTAGAGGAAACTAAAGATCATATTGTAAATTCTTAAATCTTTAAATTTTCATTTACAGTACAAATATGATTACTTCATCAACGAGCTGTTGCTCAATGTTCTTTGTTGGGGGATGACAGCAACTTTGTTTCAGCTCTGGCCTTCACTCACGTGTTTGTCTTGAGTAGTGATCAGCAGTTTTTGCAGTTCTTGTTTTCATATAAGTAACTTACCAAGCACTGTAATTACATAGCTATAGTTTCAAACTGTGCGGCAGCTTTGATTTAAAAAATCGCGGTAGCGCTTCAATTGTTTAATGTAGGTGACAGGCCCTACCCACTACCAGGAATACTGGAAACAACTTAGCAGGTATCTTCATTGTGTTTCTGCCAGCTCTCGAGTAACATTGGGGGTTAGCTTTTGTTTCCTGATTTTCGGTTGTATGGCAGGATTTCGGTGAAGTATTATCGCTTATTTGACTAGCCTTCAAGCTTTAATAGTTCAAGATAATTTTTTCTAGTTCTTTGGTTATTATTATGTCTGATTCAGGTTCACCTAGTTTTGCTATTGTAGCGCAAGTTGCAAACCAGTTTAATCAGATTTTCTTATGATACTCATACAATTTGCAGTAAATGTAGTGGGCAGAAATATAGTAGGGAGAAAACTTGTTCTAAATGTAATGATTAGCAAAAGTAGAAGGTACTTAATTTCAACCAGACAATTAGAGAGGGATAGAAAGAGGAAAACGGCCTCTAGAGCTGAGAAACAAGCTTCCCATAGCCTAGAATTCCATCTTAGCCTAGGTTAGAAGATAGCTCTGCTATTCCTTCTTCCCCTCTTCCTGATTTTTCTCCTGCTACTAGCCCTCCTACTTTTAATTCACCTACCCCCACGCCTGGCTCCCTCACTTCTGTACCTGATGCTATTGCCAGTCTAGAGTCTAGGTTTGTCAAGAAAATTAACCTATTAGTGGATTCAGTGGCTGAGTTAAGTGCATCACTGAATGCATTAATGGTAAACGTATTCAGACGGCACCACTTCCTGCAAGGTGACAAGTGACAATGCAGTGTTAGTGGAGGAGGTGGCTATTTGTTCATGCCGATTATCCTAGACAAAGGTCCCTGTCATACTTCCCTAAACCTGGGGGCAGTCATACTGGAGGTCCAAGGGAGGTTGGTGTTGTTGCCCATGGGTGATCGCCCCTTCAACCACACCTGTTGTACAGTCCCACGTGTCAGTAGGACTAGTGTCATTGTCCTGCTCCCCCAACCCTGGGAGAAGACGTACCAAGTCCAAAGGAGGCTGATGTGGTTTGTACATGGGTACTTGCTCCCTTATTTGAGCCCATGGCACGATCCCAAGTGCCGTCAGACAGTCATTGAAAAGGCATCTCATTAAGAGTTCACCAAGTTTTTGTACAGATACCTCAGATTGTCACATAAACGTACGATAGTTGAAGGTATCGTACCAGAGGCAGTTTAATCATACATTCCAATAATTATCATACAAATGGCAGTTTAATCATACATTATGATAATTATCATATAAATGGCAGGCAAGAGCACTTGTGTATATCTTGTCAGCGATCAGGCCTACCCTCTGCTGCAAGACTCCCGCTTATATAGAGGCAACCCACGACTCAACCACCATGCCACTAAAGGCCCTGCAGTGATGTCAGTTCCAATGATTCAGACACGGACAGGTGACACAGGAAGTGATTCCTGGATTCTTGTAGGCCGCTTAAAACCCTACAAGTGGGTCGGCATTCAGATCCAATTCCATTTAGGCAATATAGAAGGCCACTACTAGCCCACAACCTTCTCATAGTTACGCTGTAGTTATATGGGACATGGCGGCTCTTTCTGAGCACCGGATGCAGTGTTATCAGATCTTATTTGCCATTCGATACTATGAAATTATGCTAACCTGGCATGGCACGCCTGCTTCCGAGTGCCAAGTGCCCACTGCCAGTCGTGTTTCTCCACTTCTTGTAGTTATGCTGTAGCTATATGGGACATGGCGCCTCTTTCCGAGTGCCCGGCCCAGTGTTACCAGATCTTTTTTGACATTGTATTGAGCCAAGTGGTGATGGAGAAGAGAGAAGACACTAAAGGATTCCCCCTCCTTGGTCTCGCTTAGGTCGGTCCTGAGAGCACGGTTCACTGGCCCTGAAGGGCTGAGGTAGGCTTCCACTTTTGCAAGACCGTCATTTCCTCCGCAATTTCGGCAACAGGGCTATGCAGCCCCCCAAGGGAAAGCTTAGGAAGGAGGCAGCCAGGCATTCCATGCCACTCAGCCCCTCCGAACTGAAAGACGTAACAGAATGGCGAAGAGAGCAGGTTCTAGATGAGACTTGGAGCCTCCTAACCCCAGACCTGCTGAAGGTTGGAGGTTGTCTGGGGAACAAATGGGTAGTGTGGCAGCAGTACGGGGACAGAGGAGTGGATGTCCAAACTCTCAGGAAGGGATACGTCCTCCCCTTCGAGCAAAAGCCACTGTTGGCATCAGAATAGTTTGAGTTCCCCTCCTACCAGAGTGACTTGCCCAGGGGGAGGGCCCTGCAGCAGGAGATGGGAGACTTGCTACAGAAGCCCAGTGTGTTGTTCTCTAAAACTTCTACTGAAGGGAGTAATAGAAGTTTTAAAGGACAACACACTGGGCTTCTGCAACCACTTCTTCCTGGTGGAGAGCATCGAGTGGATGGAGGCTGTCATAGGTCTGTCAACCCTGAACAGCTTCCTGTGACTGACACTGCTCAAAATGGAGACAGAGCAGTCGTTCTTGGTGGTGATCAGGGAAGGAAACTTATGGTCTCGTTAGACCTGCAAGATGCGTATCTCCACATCCCAATACACCTCTCCTTCAGGAAGTTCCTGCAGTTTGTCTCCTAGGAGGTCACATACCAATTCAGGGTCCTCTGCTTTGGCCTCGCAACAGTCCCCTGGATTTTCACCCGAATGTTTCAACTGGTGTCAGAGAAAGCTGCAAAGGCCAAGGACGAGATTCTGGATTTGTGCAGGGACTTGGGAATCCTGATCAACCCCATAAAGTCAGACCTAGTACCAAAACAGAGGATCAAGTACCTGGCTATGGTGATCGACACAGAAGTTAACCAAATCCTGTCCAACCATGGCCAGCCAGTGAAGAAGTGGCAAGTACTGGTGGGCCACCTGGTGACAAGAAAGGGACTGGAGGATCTACAGTGTTGGAGGGACCCAGAAAACCACCTGCGTGGGGTACAGTTAAGTTGTCTGCCCCAGGAGATGCTGGTATACTCAGACACATCCTGAAGGGGTTGGGGTGCCCGCCTGCGTGGCCTGTGTGTTTCCGGGACATGGGTTGAGGAGCAGCATCAGCAACAGATCAATGGTTTGGAGATGTGAGCAGTCTGACTGGCACTCCAACACTTCCGAGATCTCCTCCAAGGAAAGTCCATGGTTGTCACAAGTGACACCTCAGTGGTCACATACGTAAACAAGCAAGGAGGCACAATTTCCCGCGACCTGAACGACTTAGCAGTGGAAATGTGTGAGTGGTCTGAGATCAGGGGACTGGTGCTGGCAGCCAGGTACACCCCCAGGAAGAAGAACATTTTGATGGACCAACCAAACAGGGTTGACCAAATACAGGTAGTCCCCAGTTAACGGCGGGCTCAGTTAATGGCAATGAGGTTTTATGGGGCTTGTCTGGCGATGAAAATCAGCAATTTTTGGTGCCAAAAATCGCTGCTTTCCGCTTACCAGCACCGATACATACCTAACAGAGGCACTGATTTTCGGTTATCGGCGATTTTCGGTTATCATCACACCCTCAGAACGGAACCCCCGCCGATAACCGGGCACTGCCTTTACTGGGAACAGAATGGATATTAGAACAGAGCTTAGTGGAAAGTTACCCAAGTTGAGGGAGGGCCCCACATTGGACCTGTTTGCCACGGCAAGGAACAAGATTACCCCACATTGTTCCCTGGTCCCTGACCAAAGTGCTGTCCTGCAGGATGCCTTCCAACACCCATGGGAAAACCTGGATGTGTATGCCTTCCCCTCTTCAGCCAACTTAGGAAAGTCGTCAGCAGGCTGTTTGTATTGCAGGGCCTGAGAATGACACTTGACTTTCTCCACCTGCTAGTGGACATACCAAGGCAGCTTCCCCCTACTCCCACCCTGCTGAAGCAGCTTCCCCCTACTCCCACCCTGCTGAAGCAAGAACACGATGTGCACTACCATGAGGCAATGGCCTCCCTCCATTTTCATGGGTGGAGGCTATCCAGCAACTCCTTAAAAAGAAAGACTTTTCAGGAGAAGTTGCAGGGGTCATCGCTAATCCCCTCAAGGACTCATCCCTCAGTCTGTACCCGGGAAAATGGAAGGTATTCCTTCATTGGTTCAATGGGAGGGGTCTCCATCCCTTCAAAACAGCTTTGAGGGATATGGCAGAATTCCTTCTCTTCCTGCATCGAGAGGAGTCCCATTCCTTGTCTGCAATAAAAAGTCATAGGGCTGCCCTGGCTCGAGTGTTTAAACTGAGGGGCATAGACCTTTCAGTATCATGGGACCTGTCAGACGTGATCAGAAACTTCAAGAAGAGTTGCTCCTTCCTCTAGTGAATTAAAACCCCCTGAGTGGATCATAACCAAGGTTCTGGCCTCCCTGAGACAACCGCCTTGCAAACCAATCAGAAGGGCGTCAGACCAGGACTTGACCCTTGAAGCAGTTTTTCTGTTGGCATTGGCTTCAATGAAGAGGGTGGGGGAACTGCATGCCCTCTCATACGACATTACCCACACCCATGGGTGGATGTCGATTGGCTTCACACTCCTCCTAGAGTTTGTGATGAAGACCCAGAGCCCCTCTGCACACGACCCAAGTTTTGATGGCTTTTCGATCCCCTCATTAAAGGACTTCTTAGGGGGTAAATAGGAAGAGGTGTTAGTATGCCTGGTGAGAGCCCTGGGAGCCTACCTCAAACATACAGCCCTCCACACAGACCAGCCTGTCGGAGACTTTTCTTAAGTACAGGTCAAGAGAAGTGAGAAATTTCAAGGGGCACCATCTCCTTCTGGCTGATAGAGGTGATTAGGAGGGCATACCACTTTGACCACAGCAGTCCTCCAACCTGCGGTCTGGAAGAGGCAGATGACATTCACCTCTTTCTACTGCAAGGATATAGCATGCAAGTCCTCAGATACCCTCACCTTGGGCCTGGTAGTAGCAGCGCAGCAGGGCATATGACAGGGTAAGGCCCCAGGGGAGCTCTGTCTGGAGGGGGGAAGGTGTCATTGGAAGCATCATGAGGCCCGTAGTAAGTGCAGTACACACAGCATACACCCTGTGCATGCCATTGGGGTACCTTGTGGGAACACTTCCACAAGGTTACTTGAGAGAGATCATCCTCCCGCCATCAGATGAGGCTCCGTATATATGAAAGCATAGGTTTGCGTACTTGTTGGAACAAATACCAAATTAAAAAGAAGTGTGTATTTTTCGTAACATACGAACCTATACTTCTATATAAGTAAATTTACCCTCCTCGTACCTCCCCACATAGTTTCGAATACTCACTCCTTCTAGGAGGAGGAGTGTACCTGCGTATGGGCTGACTCACACAGTGGACAAGGGCAAGTTGATCCAGGTCACTTGTGACCCAGGTATAGCTTTGGGATTTTTTTTCCAGAGATGATTCAGTAACAGCCGAAATGAGACAAGCGCAGATTACTCCATATATTATATATGAAAGTGTAGGTTTTTATGTTAGGAAAAATACAAATTTCTTTTTAATTTGGTAGTTTTTAAGGTTATTCTTACATTTTTGGCTACAGGGTATTCTATTATGCTGTAATTATATACAAGGGTCATCAGCAGGACACAAACACCACCTCCACATGCTGCAGCATTCACTTTTGTCTTGCACCATCATTCATGCTTTCTGGATGTTAAGGCCAATCTTTTCCAGTATGTCTCATTTAATCTATTAAACACATTCTAGGTACTGTATTTTGTTCTGGCATCTGAACATTTCTAAATTATCACACCCTTTGTAATTCTGCTCATGCCACCTATACTACACAAACAATTTATCATAGTGCAGTAGGTCCAACATTCATTCATTGACATTCTATACCCACACTCCATTTTCATAAACTATAGCTGTTTACATTCTTATAAGATACTCCAAGTCTCTTCCCAATCTTTTGCACACACTGTTTTCCCCTCTTTGCTTCACATATTTTGTATCTAACTCTTCTACCTACCTACATCATCCATTATATTTTCTTCCAATTACATATACAAATCAACTGCCTCCACTCTCCCACTATCATTATTAACATTAATTATTTCTGGTTTCCAATTCCCTCATATGATTGTTATTGTTTTCTTTTACATACAACTTTCTCCTTTTACAAACTTTTTTTTCTGCAATTTTTCTTCTTTGTCCCCAATCAATACTGTGTTGTATGTAAGCGACAGGCATTCCCTTCTCCATTCTTGAATGATTTTCTTATACAACTGCTTTGCACCAACATTTTATACCTTCTGTCTCAAACTTCATGTTTTACTCCAGTAATGTTATTAAACTGCCAAAATATTGGATGCTTACTGTCGTTATCTCTTCCTTTTCAGTGTCAGAACAGTGTATACAGTAAATGTGAAAGAGAAGGTTGTGGTATCAATTTGGAATTAACTAAGAATACACAGTTTATGATCTGAAGGGATGTTGAGGTTAAAAGTGACAGGATCTAAAGTCGTGCAGAATTTACTTTAGTCTTTATCTTTACACGTACAGGCAGTCCCCGGTTAATGGGGGGGAGTTCCATTCCAATGGTGTGGTGATAAGCGAAAATCGCTGATAACTGAAAATTACTGATTTTCGGCGCTTATTGACACCGATAACCAGAGCTCGGCACCTCTGTTAGGTATGTATCAGCTCCATTGCCCGATTATTGGCGCTGATAAGCAGAAATCGGCGCATGTTGGCACGAAAATCGCCAATTTTCGTCGCTAGACAAACGCCGTAAAACCAGATTGCCGATAACCGAGTCTGCTGATAACTGGGGACTGCCTGTACAGAGAGAATACTGAATTTTTAGTTTCAGTGACAATAGTCAAGACTAGGAAACCTACCTAATTACCAAAAAAAATATTTTTGTGGACTAGTACATGAAGTTTTCTTGCTTAAAACTGTTAAATTAAGTCTCAGGTGAATAATTTCCAAAATTTTTAATATTAAAATTCCTTATGTAAATAGACTGTTTAATGTTGATCTTACACAGTAGCAGTCAAGAACTGCTCTAAGATTCAGTTCATCAACAGATTAAAATATAAGTTGAGGTAGTAATATTAACTGGACAACTTTGGTTCACTGTTTATTTATTTCTGTATGAGTAATAATTTAACTAACTGGTAATCATACCCATATGAAGAAAAAATTTATCTGGTTTGCTTACCACTTTGCTGAATGTTTAGCTCCTGAAGAAGTTAAAAAAGTTAAGGGAATTTTGAATCACCATTTTTTCTCTGTATGTTTAAAACCTGATGTAATTTACATTTTGTCTTTCAGTTGCTGAAGTGGATATGTTGAGTCAGTCTTCCAAAACCAACAAAGTTGAAATCCAGAAGATGCTTAAATGTTTTTCAGAAACAAACAAACAGATGACTCATAAAATTGATTCAGTTCCAGGACTCGGGGAGGCAACTGAAGCTACCAATGTAAGTGAAAATTTAGAAGTGTCCCTGTGGAATGAAAACCATTGTCTTATGAGAGCTATTAGTTTGTCTCTAAAGAGTAGACCAACAAAGAAAATATTTTACAATTTTGTAAAAATTACCTTTGCTGATTTCATGTTGGTTAGTCCTATACTTGTTACGTAACCTTTTCCTCTCTGCCAATGACGTTCTCTATAGGTGGTTACCTCTTACATTGTGACTTGTGCTGTATTTTGCATATGGTACTAAAGGTACATTGCTGCTTTGTAGATCCCTTCAGCCCCCAGTGCATATTGCTTTCTGCCTCTCCATTCTGTTTCGTCTCTCCCAGCTTAGTTTTCTAGCTTCTCCAACCTTTTCTTGCTCCAGTATTCACCTCTCATTGAAGAACAAATCCAGTGACTGACCTAATATTTTGTCCTTGATTTTCCACAGGTTCTTTGTTGCTTTGGTAGCTAAAATCCAAGCCTTTTTACTATAATGTTGATAAGTTTTGTTGAGGCATATGGTGTCTCTTCAGTTATAAATTTTTTGTCTTCAGATCCATAGTTTAACTACTGCTTGTCAGTTCTCTGGTTGAGGGAGCTGGTGCATGATTTACTCTTATCCTTTTGTGTTTCCTACTTTTCGGTTGTCTGGTTGAGAAATCTTGAACACAAATAATTCTGTCTTTTCTCACTGCTGTTTGTAGTTATCTAATTGAAGGAGCTGTTGCATGAATTTTTCTTAGTCTTTTTTCACTATTACAGTAGCTGAATGAGACCACTTAGTCAAGATACTGGCATTTAGCAGTAAAATAAAAAGAGAAAAGCAACTGCCTTAATAAAATGGAAGGAGGTTACTAGATATCCCAGAAATAAGAGTATCACACTAGTGTATACAGTCAATCCCCGGTTATTGGCACTTATCAGCTTCGAGAACAACTGGGTATCGGCGCTTATAACTGGAGATCGCGTCTCTGTTAGGTATGTATCGGCACCAATACCCAATTATCAGCACTGGTAAGCGGAAATCGACAATTTTCACCATCGAAAATTGACGATTTTTGTCGCTAGACAAACCCCGTAAAACCTGATCGCCGATAACCGAGTCCACCGATAACCGGGGACTGCCGGTATATGAAGAATGTTTGGTGCATTGACAAGGCCTTTACTACTCTGTGCAACAGACATGGGTACTTGAAAAGAAAATAAACTATGATTAATGGCAGGAGTACATTGGGAATATCATATTACAAACCAGCTTGTGGAGACATGAAGTATCTACCAGTTAGAAAGTAGACGTTTTGGGTGTGTTATAAGAAGGGCTAAGGGCCAGTTCATTCCTGTAATGTTAATGGAAATTGTTAAATCCTGCACTTGTCCCTCTTATGGTATATGTGCACCAGTTTATCCCATCCCAAGCAATGATGATGGATATATTCCTTTCAGTCACTGTCCTGATGTTTCATCTTTGCTATCACTTTAGTATTCAAAACCAATTCAACTCTCACATTATGCATTATCTTAAATTCAAGTTACTTCTTTTGGAATATATAGGTTCCATAACACAAGACCTACTGATGACCCTTGTATCTCACTGAGGTTTGGTAATCTTCTCTGCAGGACTTGTCTTTGATATATGTAAGGTATTTGACATGTATGCCATAAGCCTGTTAGGCAGACTTTATGCTTTTGACTTTTTTCCATCTGTAAAATTAATTGTAGCTTGTTTGTATGTTTTGTTGAAGGAACAACATGGTATCCCTTCTCCTTGTCTAGTGATACTTCTCAGGGTTTTGTTTTCCTATTTTAACCTCTTCACAAGTCTACCTATTCTGTTTATACTTCTGCTGATGATTCATCCATCCATATTTCTTCTACTTTTGTAGAAAGAAGAGAGATGCATTAAATGAGGAGCTGGAAAACATGGACAGAAACATGAGAAATGGTAGGATGAGGGAAGGCTATACGGATATCAGGAAAATAAAGAATGGATACCAAGCAAGAAGCAGAATAGTGAAAGATGCCAGTGAAATTATTACAGTACAGGCAGTCCCCGGTTAACGGCGGGCTCAGTTAATAGTGATCCGGTTTTATGGCGCTTGTCTAGCGCCGAAAATCGCCGATTTCCGCCTATCGGTGCCGATAATTGGGTACTGGCGCCGATACATACCTAACAGAGGCGCCGATAACCAAAAATCGGCGCTTTTCGGCGCCGATAACCCCCAAAAATTGCCAAAATCGCCAATTTTTGGTCAGCAGCAATTTTCGGTTATCATCACACCCTCAGAAACGGAACCCCGCCGATAACTGGGGACTGCCTGTACAGGGGGACAAGTACTGGAGATGTGGCAGAACTATTTCTGCAAGCTGTTGAATGGAGAAGACCTAGTAAATCCTATGGAAGGGAGACATATGCAGGCACCAGGTTTGAGAGTGGAGGAACCAACTCTAAGAGGTGTGAAGAATGTAATCAGTAGCCTGAAGAATAAGGCACCTGGTTTAGGTAACATACCAGCTGAGCTCCTCAAGAATGATGGCAAGGTATTACACTCAAAGATCTTTGAGTTTATAATAAAGATTTGAAGAACATAAGAGAAGCCAAGAACATAGGGAATGGGCAACATTATTCTGGTACATTAAAAGGGAGATAAGACAAACTCTGCTAAATATAGAGGGATTACACTTCTACCAACCTGTTATTAGGTAGTGCTAGCCAAAATTATGAAAGATAAATTAGAACCTCACATAGAGACAGCATTTGGCATATATCAGTATGGATTCAGAAATGGAAGATCAACAGTTGATAGATTTGTGGGAGGTTTATTTAGACTTTAAACAAGCATATTATAGCATCCATAGACCATCAGTGTGGAATATTATGAAGGAATTTGATATACCAGAAAAGCTTATAAACTTGGTAAAGGTATGCTACAAGAATGGTTGTTTAATCTAATTTTTAGAAAAATTATGCGGAGTATCGATGAAGCTGAGGGTGGGGTTATCTTGGGAGATACCATTGCCAAAGTGTTTGCATTTGCAGATGATATTGATTTCATAGATACAGATATACAAGATATGGAACATTTGTATATACCATTCAAAGAAACTGCTGCCAGAGTGGGACTAGAGATCAGTGAAAGTAACACCAAAATGATGAGATTGTCAAGGAACAACCAACAACAACAGCAACAACAAAATTAAGGTAAATATCGAGAACGTGAGGAAGTATATTATCATCCAGATATAAGTTTGAGAGGTTCTGGCTAGAATTACAGCAGGGAATAGATGCTGTACAACATCTTTTAAAGAGAAGAAACATCACAAGGTCTACCAATTAAGAATTTTCTAAACCATTATCAGGACAGTAGTCTTACATGCTTGTGACCTGGATGCTGACTAAATGTCAACAACAGAGACTGCTGGTTTTTCAAAACAGCATTATGCTTAGAGTAACAGGTCCCATTTACAACATAAATGAAGGTCTCTGGAGAAGAAAACACAACGAAGACGTAAGAGATTTAACCAGACGACTGCTAACAACTGGCTTGAGTGGAAGAGGGCAAAATGCCTAAAGTGGTTATGGAGGGATCAGTATAAGGGAGAAGACCTGTGGGGAGACTGAGGATGAGGTGGAAAGATAATGCATTAAGAGATCTAAGAGAATTGGGAATGGAGGTTCCTGAGAATAACTGGAGAGATGCAGCACTTAATAGGGAAACGTGGAGAGGTCTGTTGCAAGCAGTCATGGGTCACTGAGATGCCTTAGAGTACCAGAGTGAGTGAGTTTGTTAGTGGGTCCGTATGAATGCTACTTTCAAAATTTGATTATTTAATACAGTATTTAAAAAAGTGAGATACTAAATACGTTGAGTAGAACCCTAGTATTATATAAAAATTGTTTGTTTATTTTGTATTTAACCACTATGCATTATAACTGTCTGGTATCCATCCATCACAAAACAGTTTTCCAATAATGAGCATTTGATAACAATTACTATTATGTAACTTTGGTATCCATCCATCATAAAACAGTTTTCCAATAATGAGCATTTGATAACAATTACTATTATGTAACTTTGTTTATGGGTTTCAAGTATGATAAATATATATGGAATTACAGGTGAAAGTTATAAGTAATATAGCTGATGAACTAAATAAACATTATCATGTTTAATTTGGTTTGGTTATACAGGTTTGCAGTGTTTGATTGATTGGTTTAGAACAAAACAATAACTAAGTCAGAAGGCCAAAAATTTTTATAATCTAAACACTAAAATAATTTGTATCTGAATACCTAATTAAAATCTTACCAGCTGTTGAAGCTAGCTTTTATCTGTGTGCCATTAAGTGTTATTGGCATTCAGATTGAACAAAATAACTCTTGGCTGACCCACAAGGAATAGCTCTGTAATCGCCTGTTTCTCACCAGGTAGCATCGGACATTTCCAGTCTCAACAAGTTTGTTTATTATACTCCCTTTTTTGATGGAGTAATTCAGTTCAGTTCTGGCATCCATTTTGAAGGGCAAATGGATGATTTCTTTCGATGTGTAGGACACTCACTTCCATGTCCCAATACATCCTGAGGTGAGGAAGTATCTGTGCTCTGTCTTCAAAGGAAAGGTCTTCCAATTCTAAGCTCTGTGCTTTAATCCAAATATGGCACCACAAGTATTCACCTGTGTGTTGGTGTCTTTTGCAAGATGAAGTCATGTTCTAGGTATCAAAGTTCTCCTGTGGTTGGACGACTAATCAGTCGTCCAACCAATTCATTTCCAGTCTCAACAAGTTCACTTTACTCAGTTTTTGATGGAGCCATTCATTTCAGTCTTGGAGGCCATTTGGAAGGGTAAATGGATGATTTCTATTGACATGTAGGAGGCGTACTTCCACATCCTGGTACATTTCTTTCAAGGAAGTATCTGTGCTTTGTCTTTAAAGGGAAGGTCTTTCAATTCCAAGATCTTGTGTCTTGGTCCGAGTGCAGCACCACAAGAGCAGAGGACCCCCACTTTTACGTGCTTCACTTTTTCATGCTTCACTTTGTCGAGGATTTTTGTGGAACGTCTTTCAATTTTACGTGGGAACTTTCACCAATTTGCAAATTTTTCCATAGAGCAACATTCACTAATTTTTATGATAAATGACTTACTAATTTTGAAATATTAACCCTTAAACGCCTACTGGACATATCATACGTCGACTAAAATTGTCTGTTGGGTGCCAAGTGGACGTACCGTACGTCGACTACAAAAAATTTCAACCTTCGGTCAACTTTGACTCGATCGAAATGGTCGAAAAACGCAATTGTAAGCTAAAACTCTTACATTCTAGTAATATTCAATCATGTACCTTCATTTTGCAACAAATTGGAAGTCTCTAGCACAATATTTCGATTTATGGTGACTTTTTGAAAAAAACTTTTCTTACGCCCGCGTGGTAACTCGGCCGAAAATTTCAGAAATTCTTTTGTCATTTTGTCGTAATTTTTGCACTGTTCTATATTAGCCGTTACATAAAGTTTTATATATGAAAATGTGTGCAATTTCATGTACAATACAACAAAAAATAACTCATGGTTGTAGCTTTTATCAGTTTTGAAATATTTTCATATAAATCACGATAACTGCCAAAATTTCAACCTTCGGTCAACTTTGACTCGACAGAAATGGTAAAAAAACGCAATTGTAAGCTAAAACGCTTACATTCTAGTAATATTCAATCATGTACCTTCATTTTGCAACAAACTGGAAGTCTCTAGCACAATATTTCGATTTATGGTGAATTTCTGAAAAAAAAAACTTTTTCCTTACGTCTGCGCGCAGTAACTCGGCCGAACATCTCAGAAATTCTTTCGTCATGTTGTTGTAATGTTTGCATCGTTTTACATTAGTCGTTACATAAAGTTTTATATACGAAAATGTGCGCAATTTCATGTAGAATACAACAGAAGATAGCTCATGGTTGTAGCTTTTATCAGTTTTGAAATATTTTCACATAAATCACGATAACTGCCAAAATTTCAGCCTTCGGTCAACTTTAACTCGACCGAAATGGTCAAAAAACGCAATTGTAAGCTAAAACTCTTACATTCTAGTAATATTCAATCGTTTACCTTCATTTTGCAATAAATTTGAAGTCTCTAGCACAATATTTCGATTTATGGTGAATTTTTGAAAAAAGCATTTTCCTTACGTCTGCGCGGTAACTCGGCCGAACATCTCAGAAATTCTTTCGTCTCGTTGTCGTAATATTTGCACCGTTTTATATTAGTCGTTACATAAGGTTTTATATATGAAAATGTGTGCAATTTCATGTACAATACAACAGAAAATAACTCATGGTTGTAGCTTTTATCAATTTTGAAATATTTTCATATAAATCACGATAAATAGAAAAAATTCGACTTTCGGTCAACTTTAACTCGACCGAAATGGTCGAAAACTGCAATTGTAAGCTAAAACACTTACAGTCTAGTAATATTCAATCAATTAGCTTCATTTTTCAACAAACGGAAGTCTCTAGCACAATATTTCGATTTATGGTGAATTTTTGAAAAAACATTTTTTACGTCCGCTCGTTACAAATTCATGCATCATTTTGTGATAATATTTTCTCTGTGTTGCTTTGATCGTTTTACAATTTGTTATATACCAAAATCATCGCAATTTAGTGTACAATACAACTAAAAAAATTAACTCATTAGCTTTAACCGTTGTGCTTACAGCGTGATTTTTATACAATTATATAAGTTTTTTTCGCTGTCATATATTCCAATATTTATATATGATAATGATATTTTTTCATTTCTGATGGTTGCATACTAAACTTCAGGCAATGACAAAAAGGAGCCAAAAATGAACTCTTAATCTTAAAAACTAAGCGTGCTGTGATTTTTTGAAAAAACTTTTTTTCCTCTTCGGCGCTAACTCACCGAATGCCGCCGGCATACGGGAGACGTTTTTGTAAATAGAGGCTTGGCGTTTAAGGGTTAATATTAATGTAAACACAGCAAAATAACTATAAAATTTTTAATACAAATTAAATAAATCTGTCCTACAGAATGTTTGACCACTAATATCTCTCTCTCTCTCTCTCTCTCTCTCTCTCTCTCTCTCTCTCTCTCTCTCTCTCTCTCTCTCTCTCTCTCTCTCTCTCTCTCTCTCTCTCTCTGAGATAAAGAGATTGATTTTTTGTGCATGTATGTTTATTTGTTTGTATTGTACAGTATAGATTTATAGGTAAACGTGATGTTACTTTGTCATTCATTTTTTCATATTTTCCATGCTATAATCATACAACTTTTTGCATTTCAATAAAAGTAGACTGGAAAATAAAATTAAAATAATTAGCGAATCATCGTACATAAACTTGTCAAGCTCATTCCGTGGTGGGGAGCCCCAGAATGAGCTTAATAGGTTAAACCTGTCAAGCTCATTCTGGGGCTTCCCCCCCGAATGAGCTTGACAAGTGTACGTACGATGATTTACTAATTATTTTCATTTTATTTTCCAGTCTGCTTTTATTGAAATGCAAAGTTGTATGATTATAGCATGAAAAATATGAAAAAATTAATGACAGTACACCACGTTTATCTGTAAAACTATACTGTACAAAACAAATAAACATACATGCATAAAAAATCAATCTCTCTCATATATCAGTGAGAGAGAGAGACAGAGAGAGAGAGAGAGAGAGAGAGAGAGAGAGAGAGAGAGAAATACATATGCACATTAAAAGTATTTAATACACTAGTGACAGTAATTGCTTTTACCAATGTAAAAGGAAAAGAGAAGGACTTCAGTACAGTACTATGAGAGAAAATGTCTAAGCTTACTTATACAGGGGTAACTTGATTAGCGGTCAAACTTTCTGTAAGACAGATTTATTTAATTTGTATTAAAGATTTAATTTGTATTAAATATTTTATAGATATTTTGCTATATTTACATTAATATTAATACTTGAAAATTAGTAAATCATTGTTATAAGCATTTTAGGGGTGTAAATACTTAAAAGTAATGGTTATATTGGGTTAATCTAAAATGACTGGGTGTTTTAGGGTGATGGTTTTGGGTGTATTTATTTGAAATATTAAATTGTTGTAGTATGATAATTTAAGGTATATTTTTGTTTAAACTATTAAATTTGCCAGTGAGCTGTTAAAACAGTCAGTTATAAGCATTTTAGTTTAAGGGGTGCAGGGTATTTGACAGCTGTAAGCATTCATAAGCATTTTCAGAGGGGATTTTGCATTTTTGCGGTGGGTTCACGAACCTATCCCTGCAAAAAAGTGGGGGAGCACTGTATTCACCTGTGTTTGGCATCCTCGGCAAGTTTGACTCATCTACTTGGTATCAAAGTTCTACACAGTAATACCTTGAACATTCACGAGGTTAGGTTCCAGAACCTGTCATGGATCAGGAGGAATCGCAAATGTTTGGTATGAGTCGCTAAAAATGCTAATAAATGCTTATTTCTAGAGTTTAAATCCTCAATATGCCCCTAATCATGCTCCCAAAGCACTTTTAATTTCATTTAAAAGTTAGCTTAATAAATTACCCTTAAAAAGAGAAATAAATGGTTGACGTAAAAATAGAGTACAGTATCGCTTAATGGGTATTTGCCACACTAGCGCAATTACAGTTCGACTTACAGCACCACTGACTTATGGCGATTTGATCTTACAGTGCTTTTTCAGCGCTGTTAACAGCGTTTTACAGCACCGTAACGGCGCTTACAGTGCTGTAACTTGATGCAATATGAAGTTATGGTACTGTAAGTGACGGTGGAAATCATCTTACAGTGCAGTGTAAGTCGAGGACGCACTACCAATTCACTGGCTGCTGTTTTCTTTTCCACTCACACACACACACACACACAGAGAGAGAGAGAGAGAGAGAGAGAGAGAGAGAGAGAGAGAGAGAGAGAGAGAGAGAGAGAGAGAGAGAGAGAGAGAGAGAGAGAGAGAGAGAGAGAGAGAGAGAGAGAGAGAATACATATGCACATTAAAAATATTTAATAAAGCATCGAGGCTACAAGCCAATCAGCAACGAGGAAAGTTTGTACCCTGCTGTGTGATTGGCTACTTCCAAACTTCCAGCAAATAGTGTGTTGTCATGGAGCGTATGTCATCGCCCAAACCCGATACAGTATGCATTTGCTCTGATGCACTTACTATGAACACTAGCAGAAACTTTATAATCTTTGTGTTAAATTTACATTAACATTAATTACTGTTACAAAATAGTAAATTAACTACAGTATTTTCTAATAATTATGTAACCATTAGCGTTCCAAAGGGAACAAACTTTGCGAATGGGTATCGCATCTTGTAAAGGTACAGTACAGTACTTTACATGAAAAGGAACGTTTCCTTAGGAAAGCAAAGTAGTTTTGGAGGAGTTTCTTACTGATTTCTTGTATGTCTTTAACTTTTCCCCAAAAAGAGTAGAATTTTCATTAACAAAATTTTTCTCACCAATTTTACACTTAAAAGCATGAAAACTTATAAATTACTTCAAAAATTAAACACAAACACTTCAGCAGGGTTTTACGAGGATTTCACAGATTTTGCAGATCTGTGAAAAAATTCCAGATACAAATTAGTCAGGTTCCAATGAAAATTTTGCGAATCCAGAAGTGTGAATGTATGAGGTATAACTGTATTTGGACTACTGGTTAGTTCTCGCCAATTTGTTTTAGGCGATCTTGGTTACCTTCTGTGTCTTTGGGGCTAGGCATTTTGATCACTGTCAACAAATCTATATTTCTTCTGATAAAGTTGATTGTTTATCTGGGGATGAAAATTGACAGTCTTATTCGGTTTTTCTGACAGAGAGATTGATAGGCAATTTTCTACCACTATTGAGAGAATTTTGATGTGTTTGCTCTAGGCCTCAAGAACCTAGACCTCACATTGCCCTGAGATGTCTCAGAGGCAGATTGAGGATCCATTCTGAGAAACATTTGATGTCAGGAAATTGGAGTAGAGAGAAAAGCAAGCTGCTTATAAACAACCTAGAGCTTTTGGCAGTTTGGAATGGGCTTTGCAAGTCTATTCCGACAATTCGACCCCTCATTCTTACACGAGGCAAGGAGACACAACTCAGCAGGAAAGGACAAGGTGTTCTGTCAGAATGGTCTCTTCTTCCATAGGTCTGCAAGAAGTTGTGGAACCTTTTGGGGGGGCATGTGTACATCAGTCTGTTTGCCACTTCCCAAAACACAACACTCCCTTTTCACTGCCCTCCATGTCAGGATCCTCAGGCATGGGCATTTGATGCCTTTCTTCAAGAGTGGTTGAATCTAGACCTTTATGCTTTTCCTGTTTGCTGTTTTGAGGAAAATACTCAAGTATTGAGCTTATCAGAAAACATGGATGATTTTTATAGCTCCTTGGTAGCCCAAAGGGAACGGTTTCCTGAACTTCCTCTCCGTGTAGTAGATGTTCCTCGCCATCTGCCTATTTCAGGAAAGATCTCTTTAGACAGCCTTATTTGAGAAGATCCCATTAAACCTCTACATGCTTCATCTGACTGCATGGAGATGTCAATCATCTGTTACGAGCTGGAGGCTTTTCTAGAGGGGCCAGGCAATCCTTAAGTCTAGAAGACCTGCCACTCTTAGACTGTATCAATAACAGTGGTCAGATTATAGGTCTTGTGATTGTCCAGAGGGATATCCAGCACCCTTATTGCTCTAGGTTTCCTAATTAAGTTCTTCCTGTATGTCAGGTTATGCGAAGCAGTTTTCTGTTTCAGCAATTAAAGGATGTTTCACATGTTTTCAGGTCTGTGTCATGCTAACTGGAATATCACTCACAGTTTAGATTTGAAGGTGGTTTTCCAGTCTTTTGGGGTGGAAATTTCAAATCTTCCTGTTATGGTTTATGATGAAATTGGACATAGTTCATAAGTGTTGAACATTACCTCATTTTGAGCCTTTGGATAAGGCATCACTTAAGAACTTTGAAGACACTTATTCTTTTAGCTCTTGCCACCATATTAAGACACTTTTTCTTTTAGCTCTTGCTATGGCAAAGCGTATTAGTGAGTGTCAAGCTTTTTTTATGGGTGTGGGCTTTGTTCTAGTTGAAAACCCTTCCCAGATTTGTGTCAGTGCCTAGTTTAACTTTTGGCATCTCGTAAGAACTTTGAAGGCACTTTTTCTTTTAACTCTTGCTACAGCAAAGCCTATTAGTGAGCTTCAAGCCCTTTCATGTATGTGGGCTTTTAGTTGAAAGCCCTTCCTAGATTTGTAACAGCTCCTAATTTAACTCTTAGTAAGCAGTGAAGAAGTGGCTTTGTTATGTCCAGTGAGAGCTCGAAGGATTTTTGTGGACAGGCTTAAACCCCTAAGAGGAGAAAAGAATTTATACTGTGGTGTTAGGAGGCCAAACTCCTATGTCATAGGAAGCTTAGTTGAGTAAGTGCACATACTTGATTCCTGAGCTTTTACTGTTTTTAAAAGTAAAGCCTCATGGCATCTGTACCATAAGCAAGACTTTTTATATCCTTTAAAATCTTTTGCTTCAGAAGGTTATCATCATAGCTCAATGGAGATGTAACTGTGTTCTTGATGCACATTATTCGTGAAGTGTTCAAATTTCATATGAGATGTGCAAAGCCCTTAGTCCTGTTGTTGCTGCAGGGCACTTTATCTTAAACCAAAGTTGAGAGCAATCTTGTTTTTGTATCGTTAGTTGTAAGGAAATCCTGGTATTGAATTTTGGGAGCATGACAGTACACATTGGTGTTTAGGAGCACACCTTCATATGTGAAGGTAGTTTTTGTCTTTGGACTGTTGGTTATGGGCTTTAGATTCAGGCACAGGAGTCACTAGTACTCTACAAGATATTTAGAATCCTTTTTGCCTGTAAAGGTCCTCTGATAAGTCTCGCTATGAGGGCCTTACACCCTGCTGTGGTTCCAGCGTCTGGTGACATTACTTTACAGGAAGGATCACACAAAAGTCAGGAATATTTAGAAGCTTTTTTATGCTCATTAAAAAGCTTTTAGTTTGTTTGGCTGAGCAGTTGTTTCTTTGGCTGCAGTAATCCACCATTCTGATTCAGTGCAGCAGTCCGCTAACTTAAAAAGTATGTAAGATTCATTCCAAATAATTAAAATTTTTGTAATAAAATTCATTATTTGGATACTTACGTACTGTTAAAGTGGAAACCCACCCAGCCTCCCCACATCTTAGTGGTAGGTCATGAAGAATTCTGACAAGAACATAACACTCTTAATGCCACCTGGTGGTAAGCAGGTGATATTTTGAATGTGGATTGCACCCAGGAGCTGGAAGATATAAACTGACTTTAACAATAGGTAAGTATCCAAATAATTAATTTTTTCATAAAAATTTTTGTTTTTATATCAATAACAAGGGAACATTGCTAATATACATCAGTGTTCATTATTCTATGCACTGATTTCTTATTTTGAGGCATTTTGTTGCAGTAGAAAGCTAGGGTGAGCATAATGTTGAGGTAGAATGGCAGGTTAAAGGAAAAGTAGAATGGCTGGCCTTAGAGGAGGCAGAGCATTGCTGGGTACACACAGGACTGTGAACCATGTGTTGTGAAGATAGTAAGAAGAGAGGAGCAACATCCTAGATAAACTGGAAAGAGGTTGCTAAACTATTGGTTAATAAAAACATCTTAGAAAAGAATTTGATTATCATACAAAGCCATTATTTGTACAGTATATAGCCTAGACACAGCACTCTTCTGGATATTGGGCTGGAAGGAGGTTGAGTCATTATTCAGGCAATTAGTATATAGTATGAGGAAACCAATTTTGTTTCATAAACATATTTGGTTTTTCATCATAGCTTTGTCAGTCATATATGACTGAATCACAATTTAGGTGAGAGGACTGAGGTGAAGGATGCTGCATAGTGGTGAGTGAGATCTGAAGGATATAGGAGAGTACTTGAAGCCTAAGAAAGCTCATGATCCAAAGTTCTTAGGGTTATTATATGTAGGGATGAGCCTCTTTGAAGTGTAAAGTTAGGCTTGTTTATTTATATAGATGCTTGTTTGAATTAGTAAAATCTCACCAATCATGGGAAACATAGATGCTAGTAACCCAGAAGTTTATTTCTCATAAGACACTACATGTGAATTGATAAGATGGTGATAATTCCTTCAAACAAATGCATCCACAAGGGTAAAACTTAGCATGCTGCTTACTACTGGTCCTAATGAATATATTTTAATCCACTTATATGTTGAATTCAAAATGCAGAATGCAACAAATATAGATTGGCTCTTCCAGGTGCCTGCATTTCAGATGGCATTTGCATTCATACTATTTTGAAAAACCAAGGAAGTAGAGAGGGCTCTGATTTTTTAGAAGAGGAAAATCAAAGAGGAATTGTGGCTAATGCCTTTTTAGCTTGTACTGCCAAGTCAGTCAAGTACCTCATACTGCAGGGCCATGGCTGTTTAAACTTCATCCTCATCTATTTGTTTGACCAGAACCGCATGGGTTTTCATATTATTAAACCTTGCTCCCCTTGGCAGGTGTTGTTAGAGTCATCAGTGTCATTGCCTGAAGAATAGTGGGCTTCTTGCCTGGAGTCACATGCATGATGCTAATCTTTGGAAACTTCACTTGATAGTGGCAAGGGAAAGACTACTGAAGATCGACTGCCATTCTCATTGTGGTTGTGTATCCCTTGCAGAAGCTAGTTCATCACATGCTTTTTAGGTGAGGACAGCTCCCAGTCTTGACAAAGGAAAGAGTTGGAGGTTGAGTACATATCCATAAGTGTCCCACATTTGCATTTCTTCCACTTGTCAGGTTGCCAACAGTTGTTTGCCCACAGGGTTAAAGCAAGCTACTTGTCTTTGGTTATGTTTGGGTTGTCCATAGACATGCAGCCACAGTCTTGCACTCTTTCAGCTTGTAATCCAACCTGGTATTTGCTGGTTCATTCAGTATTCTTCCTAAAGGGGTTATTAGATGGGCTGCTGCTGCTATATCTTGTGGCTGAAATTAAGGTCCAGGAATTGCTATTACTGCTGCAGTGTCTTGGCATCTGCACAGTTACTATCCTTTGTCAAATTCCCAGGCAATATGTTGCTGTCCTTTGGCTGGCCAGGAGAGCAATCAGTGTCCTGATTGCAGTCATAGTTATTGTTGGAGGGATTAGTTGTTGGCTGACAAGGGCTGTTAAAACCACAGCAACCATAGTCTCAATGATTGTCCACTTTGTGGCTAGACCAGCATAAGACTAAAATGCTGACGAGGGTCATTGTTCCTCTAAGATCTTCCAGAGTCTAATAAGGTGTCCACGTCTGCCTGTGTCACAACCAAGGTTAGGTTGTCTGGAGAACATAAATGTAGGTGACTGGGCCCTAGGAATGGGATGTCATCTAGTCTTGGTTGTGGAGGTTGACTGGGTTGCAGTTTTAGTGGTTGAGCAATGACAGGTGTGATAGTCAGCTGCCGTAACTGCTATTACATCTTGTCCTGATGCTAAGAGAACAGCTGCTCCTTCAGGATGGAAACATAGAGTTACCCTTAGTGATAAGAAATTCTGCTCGGTGGGTTGCTGGCAAAGTGGTTGAGAAGAAGGCTGTTTTGTCTGGGAAGGTGGGTGGGTTGGCCTGCATAAGATGGAACTACACCTGGCTAATTGACTACATTACCTGTTCCTCTGTTGATCTGGAAACCCAAACTGAGTACCCCGGTTAACGGCAGGGGTTCCGTTCCTGGCCAAGCGCCAATAACTGAAAATTGTCGATAACCAGAACTTCACAGTATTTATGGTAATAAGTGCTGATTGGCGCTGATAAACCGCTTACCGACGTCAAGAAACCACTTAGACCAGCGCCAAAAATCACCGATGTTGATAAACTGCCAGTCGGTGCCGATAAGCCGCCTACCAATGCTGATAAAACGTTTACTGGCGCCAAAAATCAGGTTAAATGCCTTTAACCGATGCCGCTGATAAGCGGGGAAAGAGGACATGACTAGGGCAATGCTCTTTGTTCATCTTGTTACTGCAGGGAAGCAGGACTTGAATAATAATAACATAACTGTAGGTAAAAAATTAACAAATTACAGAATACAGTTTGAAGAAGTATGGTGTATCATACCTAGTCTTCACACCAAGTATAAAAAATAAACCTTACTCTAGCTAATGTGATTCATGAGCCAGTTTCAAAATACTAAATGGTTAACGATTATCAGTAAACCTAAATACCCATCATCAAAACAATATGAAAGGACAAATTCCTTGGAAAACACACTTAAGCTATTTCTGAAACTGCAGGGAAGCAAAAATCTAAGAAATAAAAAGTATACACTACTTACAGTTAAGGCATGTCCAGAGTCAGTAGGAAGATCATGTTACAGAGGGGAAGTAACGGAGAAATGTGGTGTCCTGCAAGTCGAAAATAGACTAGACTTCACTAATAAAGATGGTTTAACAAGTAAAGAGAAGGGATGGGGAAACAGTTGGAAAAATGCTAGATATAGAAGTAGCAGGATGAAAACCTGATAAAGGCCCTGGAAATGCATGAAGAAGGGCCGTAGAAGTATACCTAGACCATGAAGATAACCAATTTCACGTCTAATCCCATTATGGGAATAGCCTTCATAAAAAATTCAATGATGGTGATGGTGATTTAGTTAATTCAGCAAAGTACTAATAATTTGTTTGGCAAAGTACAATAGAGCAGAGATAATTTCTGACCAGCTCACTGCTTGTTTGATCGTTGTTTTTTATTCTGTTCTCAGACTTAACCCTTGTGGCATCACTTGTTGCCATTCCCACTTCTATTCTGGTCACACCTGAATCTTTGATGAGCACTGACATGAAGATACCATGCAAGTTTCAGTATTTAAGGTTTCAGTGTACAAAGATTTTTCTCTAACACCATTATCTCCCAGTTCTCTTCTGTTTCTCACACTTAATTCCACACTGCTCTGAACTGCTCTCCTTTTTTCTCTCAGCCAATCACTTGAGTCTCTTATTGAAAATATAATTGAGGCATACACATTTGTCTACATTTTGAACATTTTGGTTTATTGAGATATGTTTTGTAAAATTCACATTAATTCCGATTGTTAAATCTGTTTTCAATAAAATTTGGTAAATAAATTGCCAAGGTTCTTTTCTTCATATAGGTTGTATTATTATTTTCTTAAGAGGACTATATCAAAGGCAAGTCTCCAAATCAGTGACCTACCTTTTATTCTTTCAAGGTATCATCATTATCTTTTCTAGAGTTGCTGTTCTGTTGAGCTCAAGAAGAGTGTCTTTCCTCCTCTCAGTTAAGCTCATAAGGTCTGTCAGGCAACCACGTTACACATTTACTTTGCAGAATCTTTGGAGTGTTCAGTCAGTTAGCTATCCTTTCTACTACCAAACATGGGAACTCTTCCTTCATACATTTTCCTCGACTCTTATAACCCTTCATATTTTAGGATTAGGCATAATTTTCAAAATCAAACTGTACTGATTTTTATACATCCATTTTTCTTATTTCCTGTATGCCTTGTCTAGATGTTATTAGGTTGTCTGTTTTAATGACCATTCTGTTAAAATCCTTGGTAACAATAAAATTGATTGTAAAGTTAGTAAACTGATACTATAGTCCAGTATCTTTTACTTTTTACAAAGGTAGTGAACTCATTCTCTTTCCAGAATCTGTAACTAAAAATGGATAAATAATATCATCAGTATCCACATCTAAGTATGACTGGACTGAAAATAACAGTAAAGTAAACTGAAAATAACTGAATTAAATACTGGCTCCATTTAGCACCATTCTCATTATGTGCGTCAAATATAATACCTGTAAATCAGTTTTTGTAATAATATAGTCCAAAGTTATAAAGTGCATTCCATTAAAGACAGTTACTTATCCAAGGATGCCATGATGTAAAACTAAGTAGAATAAAAAGACTTTGTTTAGAAGAAATAAGCATATAAACAGGAGAAGTCATTCCCCATTGAAGGAAAAGGAATGACTCAAGATAAAAAAAAATAAAATGAGACTGCCATATTAAGGTACTTCATAAAAAACAATTTGCAATGCATTTTTTTAAGTGAACCTTACCTCTCCATTATACAGCTTTTAATAAAAGCTATATAATGGCGAGGTAAGTATTTAAAAGATAAATACTAAATTAAGTATTTACATTTTTCTGGATATACAAATTTTTGTCTTTTAATGGATATACTTTCAGCAAAAACTGGTCATATGTTGCTGGGTAAAAGACTGCAGTACTTGGGACACTATTTTATATATAAATGTCCCTTAACACAAAGAGATGTAAGCAAAGCATATTATCATAGAAGAGGTTTGGTCATGTGTTGAAATGCACTAAGCTATCATTAGATTTTTAGATTTAGAAGTTCATTTTACTGTAAGAAACATTATTTTTTTTTATATTAAAAGGCTAACTGTGTAGTCACCTGGAAAACTGAGTTACGAAAAATATAAGTACAGTACATTTTATAAAAAAAAATGTTGTCTTCTGTAATTATAAACAAAGGGGTTCCTGAATGGTAAATCAACTATTCCTAGGTGTATGAGTAGAAGGAAGTAGAGAGAATACACCATTAAGGTTTCTTAAGGGCACTTGTAAGTTTTCTGAGAGTATAGAAATACTAGGTTTAGGTTATGTCTTCAGAGGGTTAACACACTTTGAGTGGTGGGAGGGGGAGAGTGAGAGAGAGAGACTTAGCAAACAATTTCCATGGATTTTATAGCGGAAAGCCCCAAAATATGGGTGGCTCAAAAGAAATAAAAAATTGAGACTTGCAAGAGAATTATCCTGTGCTACAGCAGTTTATTTTAATTGATTTTTTAGTGCAGTGTTGAAATGGATGTCCAGTACTGAACTCTTTATTATGAAGTTTGCTTTAGGAGAGTGATCCAATGAAGTGTTGTTTTTCAAAGAAAAAGCAAAATTGTCAAAAGGTCAACAGACTGTGAAACTTGCAAGATAACTTTCTATAAAACGAAATTTTTTACCTTCTGGAACGTACTCTTGATGTGGAAATGATATTTCAGTGTATTGCTAAATGACCTGCCTTGTATAGAGTTCTCTTATCTGTATGTGATTTCAGTTCTGAATTAGGATGATTTGGTTGTTTTTAGTGTTGTTGAATTAACAGTTCTAAACTCTGTTAGCATGGTATTTCAAACTAAGTGGCTGGAGTGCAACTGAATATATTGCTTAGTGACAGCCGATGGTGTTTCTGATTTGCCTTAATTCAGAATGAACAAATTACTCATTTTCATGGAAATAAGTTGGGAAAAAATTCATGGTATCATGTATATGAGACAGTGGTTTCAGTGGTGTGTTGAAGTATAGCTTGTAATGTTTGAATGTGAGGATTGGTAACATAACAGACATGGTAGGTAAAAGCCACTCTGCCAATCCAGCTTCAAGATCTTGTTCTTCTGTTGGATCCTATGATGCTACTAAGGAAGAAGTACCTTGCAGATATTCATATGTTCGAGCCTCTAATACATATCATAGATATGGTCGAAGACAGAGTTCCAAAACATCAGAAGACACCAGCAATTATAGCAGCAGAGAAGATTTGTTAGAATGTAAAGCAATACATTTAAGAAAGAAGAAAAATACTGGAAGAACAACACCTATAAAAAGTATTGCTGCTAAGAATGTAGGATGCAGCAGTTCAGATGATTTACTGAATGATGAATCTGATGCAACTGATGGTTTCCTCAGCAGTGGCATTCCTGAGACAGATGGAAGCGTGTTTAGCAGCCAGGAGGATCTTTTAGAACCACAGACTAAATGCTCAGCTAATGTTACCAAATTTATTCACAGGCACAGCTCTGTGAAAGGAGGTCAGAAAAGCAGAATTTCAAGATCAAGCAGTATTCATGTTTTTCCTCTTGAAATTAGGGTTACAGCTGAACAACCTCAGGAAGTGTACTCTGGAAATAGTCAATATTATACTGGAAGAGAGTGCATCACTCCCTTATATAGTGGTTCAGAAGATGAAGCAATTTACAAACAACAGACACTCTTCCCAGGCAGAGGAAAACAGACAACTCTAAGTCCATCTAGACAAAGTCGTGTGACCTTTTCACCAAAGTCACTGCAGTCATGTCAGAGAGATATAGATGACACTGAGGAATACAGACCTTTGCGCCTGAAAGTTCAATCAGCCATTGTGAAAACAGTTCGTAGACTGATAGATCATCTTGGTAATATTCACAATCAAGTTGGTGTAATCGAAAATAAATGTAGCCATTTACAAGATACAATGTGTACATTGGAACATGACCAATATTTGCTACACCTCAAGTTCTCTGATATAGAATCTCGTTTTGAAAATTTGAACAAATTGGATACAAGTGTTTCTGACTCTGACTCAGGATGCCCACACGGTGATGATGATGCAGTAGAAGGTAAATGTTCAAAAAAGGAAAGTCATACCTGCAAACTTGGAAAGGAACATACAAAGCATGCTACACATGAGATTATAAAAGTTCCTGGCTTTTCATCCCTACTAGTCTTAGATGATTTGAAAGTGAGTACAGTACTTGCATATTTTAAGAAATTAAAATAGCCCTGAGATATGCAAATTAACTCAAGCTTTCAGTGAGCCTTTTGCTTTTAAGTGCAGTGCAGCATTTGTTAGTTAGGTAGTACTTGCAGGGCGTGTAGTTTATCATGAGGAACGTTCAAGAAAAATCTGTTCAAAACAAAGTATTTATAGGCCAGAGCACCCTGCCTTTTCATTCTGGCTTCTCTAAATTCCATAGCCTCCAACCATTTCTATATAAAGATATCCAGTATCATCCATTTCTTTTTTCTTTGCCATATCCATAATAGTGAAATCCTTAATACTGTATTGTAATACATTATTGATTCTTTCTTTTTGTTAAAATTATGTAGGTTTAGAGGCTGCAGAACCCATGTCTCCAGCCATTTTGTAATTTTTACACCTCATAGAATAGTAAGAATGCTATGGTTTTGTTTTCTGTCTTCCTTCAAAAGTGAAGAGACATATCTGTCATCCATGGGGAACTACTTCCAACCAGTGGTCTGGTCCACAGCCCCCATAATATGCACTTTCTCTTGTGGTATATGGTGCATTAGTATTCCGGGCCATTTGTACCTCTTAAGATAGTAATGTAGGTGAGTATTCATTACCTGGTTAAGGCAGAAATGAAAGTAGGTTGAAGTTCAAGTTAGGAAGAAAGGTAACTATCACAAAGTTTGATATGAAGTAACAGTAACACACAAGAGGAATTTATGGCTATTGAGCTAGGAAGTAATATATCAAGTTAGTAAGAGCAGATGAGGACTATGTCAAATAGTAAGAGCAGATGAGGACTATGTCAAATAGAGTAAAAGGATTTAGGTCAGTCAAACTGTTGGAAGTGGTTGTGTAAAGGAACATGAAAATAGAATAAGAAAAAGTCTGATATTGCAATTAGTAAAATGAGAGGTTTAGTAAGGTGCATTTGCAAGACAGAATAGAGGATTGTATATACTCAGGGCAAGGACTATGATGTCAGTGAGAAAATTAGGATTTTAAAGACACTTATAAGATGTTTCGGGATGAAATATGAGCAAGAACTTGAAGGCAGAAATAGAAGTTTTAATAGAGGCAAGCGAGTAAATAAAAGATGCAAATGTCTGAAGTGAATGCTGTCTTTTGTTAGTGGAGGTGAAATTTTTAAGAGGAGTTGTTTGTAGATGAAAGGAAAGAGGTTAATTAGAATTATGGAAGAGTAAGAAGAAGAGAACTTAAATTTCAGAATTATTGTAGAAGTGACCACTGAATATGTAAGGACCAGTTAGAAGCTTTAAGAATGAAAAAGCACCAGAAGTTTATTGATTACAAGTAAGGTGCTAGAACATGGTGGTGATATTGTAATAAAGAGTTTCTAATAATAGTTGCATTATATGTCAGAATTTTGTAAATAGTAATTGTTCCTTTATATTACCAGAGCAGTATTAGTAGTAATTTTGAAAATTAGGGAACATGAATGACAACTTGATAGAAGAGGTGTGTGGGTTTAGACAAGTGAGATCGTGTGCAGAACAAAGTACTGACTGTTTCAAAGGAATGAGAAATTTGAGGATAAGTTGAGGATAAGTGGTACAGAAAGTATCTGTTGCAGTGAGTTTTACTGATAGTCCATGAATATTGATGTGCTCATTTGTGTCATTCCTAACTGAAACAAGAATATCAGATGGCATAATGAAAAGGGTGAGTTAGGGAAGCAATGAGGCAAATAGAATTTAAAATGAGATGCTTATCCTTATCAAAATTACATGCAGTACAGTATAGTATGTATTTATTTCTTCCTAACTAGTGTACCCTCTGAATTACAACCAATCATCAGTCATGTATGCAAGTATCTGTAAAGTACTGAGCATGGGTGTCTTAGGGCCCTTTGATCAGAGTGCTGAATTCTGTGTTGCAGCCAACACAGCATTTACATCTCATAGAGCTATTGTTATAGATACAGTTGATCTTGGGAAGAAGCGCTACATCCTGATAAGGAATAACAATCTTGAATCATTTGAGAGAATTTTGGTCTTCTACTGGTCCTTTTGGGTCTGTCCTTAACTAGAATCTTGCCATTTGTCAGTGAGCCTTAGTATAATCCCATTAAAGAGGTGAGTTAATGTGTTGCTATTTTTCTGAATTAAATCAGCTTATTTACAAGCTGGCACAGTCCTTTACTTCTAAGTGAAAGTAAAGAAGTAAAAAAAAAAGCTTGATGTGGACCTATGGGCCTTCACTTTATTTTTCAAAGAAATTACTTCTATTCACCTAAAAGTCATTGTTAAATGTTTGCAAAATGTGTTGATAGTTTGCATTCATCTGTTTGAAAGACATAAATTTTGATGGACTAGTGAATACTCCAGATATGTAGAACTTGTCATTTTTGTTGATGAGAGATATGAAAAATCTGTATTGTCACCATCTGTAAAAATTTTTTTTTTTTATTGAGGCTGGTTTCTGCTATGGTACATTCATGTTTGGTGGGTGTTTTACAGCCAAGAATAATCTTGGCTGTGGTAGTCTCTTTTGCATGCTATCTTCTTGGATCTGGAGTTTTTTTGGCTGTGGTGGCAATCTTCATTTTTTTTGGTGTTAATTTTCAAGCCAACTTTCATTTTCCCTTTTATTAAAAAAGAAAGAGAGTAACATCAAAACCACCTTAAGTGGAAGTTGCTTAACAGGAGGTACTGCTGTGGACAGTGCAAAAGTATTATTTGCCTCGGATATACCACCTGGGTCTATCTGTTAGGCCTGACTGACCTATTTCCATTTGTCCCACCTGTCCATCCATCAAGATTTAAGTTTTCAAAGCACCATAATTTTATTATCTCTAAAGACAAAGACTTGAAACTTTATAAAGGGGATCTATAGGCGATGGAGATTCAACATTTTAGATGGTGGATTCAAGTGTCAAGGTTAAGATCATACTTAGAGGCCAAAAGTTCAATTGAAATTTAACCTTGGCCCTGATTTTTTAACTATATGACATAGAGGCTTCATATTTGTTATACAAGTAACCATTAATGGAGCCCGTGTTCAAAATAAGGTCCAGGCTAGCGGTCAAATAGAAACTTCATGATTGGGATGGATCCTCCAATAATGAAGCCAATATACAGTGTGAAGTTAAAGTCATATTTGGAAGTGTGAGGTCTAAGTCATATTTAGAAGTGGAAGGTCAAATAAGAGTTTACCATTACTGGGGCATTGGGTTTCACAAACTCTTCTTGTTTTATTTTCCCTTCTCTCTTAAAACTTGATTTAAGTCCATTGTAATTCACTAGTAACCTTTGGCATATCAGTGAAACTACGCATTTTGATAGAGCCATTGTTAAAAGGATTTCTGAAGTCAGAATTGTTAACATAAGTGTTTATCTTAGTGGTACTAGTCTAAGATATGCTTTTAAAGAGTTTATGATTAGAATCATATATGAAAATATTTCTAACAGAGAGTATCTTGTACATTTTGTAAAGCAATAGAACACCCGTAGATTATTTGTCATTCAAACTTCATAGCCAGATTCGAAAGCCATTCTTAATTATGAATTATTTCACATTTATGTTCATTGTACTTTTGGGCTGTTATTGTCTATAGTTTCTCTTAAATTGTTTGTGTGCTCATAAAAGTACAAAGATTGTATGTGCACAGTTATACTTTACAGGTATCATGGTATCTCATAGTTGGTTGATGTTTATATTTATGAACTGTTTTTTTTTTCAGGAGTTACTAAGCCATTTAAGAAGAGTCAAGACCAGTAAAAAGTCATCAGGTCCCAGGTTTTGGAGCATCTTGGTAATGGTTTTAATTATTGGTATTATTTGGGACATAAAGTCAGCTGGATCTTTTTATGGTAAGTTGCATTGATATTTGTTTTAGCAATATATGTCTCCTTAGTTTAGTTTTGTTAGCTTTTAATAAGTCTTTAACATTTTGCATAATAAAATTTGATAAGAAATTTTTTGAGACAAAAGGTTGATGTCTATTAACAGTAGCTATGAATGTTGTAGTGAAATCATAACACCTCTGTTATTGTCTTGTAGCTTTTTTCTTCATCTTCAAATAACCTTGCTGTATTGCTTTCTTTGGTTAGTCATGATTTTTGTCACCCATTGATAAATACTAGACCAAAATGATGTTCTGTCAGTTTTGCCTTCAAGGAAATGAGATCTGTTAATATTAATTAGTAGTGTTGAAAGTATATTAGATTATGTCAAAGAATTAACATTTATGGAATGTCAGATTGAGTAAAATTCCTGGTCAGCTGCACTCTCTGAAGCATAGTGAGGAATGCCTTAATTCAAAATCGTAATGCTTTATGTTTAATTATACACCAAACTGCTCATGCAGGTAAAATATATTTTTTCTGCCTGAAATTTCCCAATAGGAACACTGAAAAATTAAAAAAGTACAGTGCCTGTATTGAAGTGAATTTAAGATAAAAAACAAAGCTCAGGTAAGATAGTAAGATTTTGTGCATATGAAATGGTTGAATTTGGAAAGATGATAGGTAAATTAAAACTGAATAACCACTAAAGTAAACATTAAGATGGGTTGAAGAACATAAGCCACTTTACTGTGACTAGAATTTATAATGAATATCACAATAGTGTACAGGCAGTCCCTGGGTTATGTCGGGGGTTCCAGTCCTGAAGCTCAATGTAAGCTGGAAGACGACGTAAGCCAGAACACCATATTAAAATATTGCTGAAAATGAGGAACAAAGTGATGAAAGACTTACCTTTAATCCTTTGCTTGTCTTGAAAACTTCCCAATTGATTTACCATGCTTCTGGTGAGGTGTGATCCATGATCTTGTAGAATTTCCTCCAAAAATGTACAAATATTCTTCGTTGCCGTAAGACTGAAACGACAAAACCTCAAAACACCAAATGAAACCTGGAACGACATAAGTCGAGGCCAACATAACCCGGGGACTGCCTGTACTACATTTGATTAAACTGTACAGTATTTAGAAATACTATAGGTCAGCAGTAAATTGATAGCTTTCAACTGCTTGCACCATGGTTCTCTTCAGTCAACTAACGAAGGATATGAAAACAGTTTAAAAAACAGTCATGGAATTTGGTAGAAGTATAAAAAGTTTTATGTCATGAATTGGTGGTCAGGTTATGGCTGTTGCCATGAATCTGCTTGCCAAACATTGAGATAATCTTAATTGCTCTCTCTCATCTACTTGTTAATCATTCATGGGGATCAGGTGATTTATATACAATGTAAATCAGCTTTACCACTGGTGCATAGTGTCTGTGACAGCTGCTGCTTCAGCCTTCTGTGTGGAGAGAGACAAGGGGAAACTGTATCAGGGGCCTAAAGAAACTGGTTTAAATCTAAGTTTATGGAATTGCAGACTAGTTTGCATGTCTGTCTTCTCGGTTAAAGACTATAGTATTATCTATGGCTTGTCCATACACAGAACAAACCTTTGGTCGTAATGTAAGGGAAAATTCTCTAGCGTCAGCTGGAGTCTGGTTAAAAAAATTACAAGGAGTTGGTGGCATTGGGAGATGGCCAAGGTGACGGTGTGAGGCGAGGAGGGGTTGATCTCCCATACCCCATCTCAGAAGCATTTTGTCAGTTTTTCTTTGACCACCTGTGTGGGAGGTCGTGCTGTTGACCTCTCTCTTGAAAGCTGGTTGTTGTCCACTTCATGCCCACTTGCACCCTCAGATACTGGTTTTATCTATCTTTTTTTTGTGTGTGATTTGTGCATTTTTGTGTATCTTATGTGTCTCTGCTTGAGTATGAAAACCCACAGTGAGGTGACGTGCAGAAGATGACCGAGTGTTGGGACTCAGGCCTACCAGGTGTACCAACCCTTCCCAGCCTATTGTGTCACTGTTCGGCTTCTCGCTCTCCAGTTTCGACCGCCATGACAGTTTCCAAGACCTCTGTCTCAGTGATGTCATCCCATCTCTTTTCGGGTGGAACTTCAGTCACCTTAGCCTCCTCTCAGCTTCGATGACATTCGCCGCTCCCCACTCTGTGACGTCAGCCTATGCCATCAACTACCATTTCTGCTCCCTCTTACTCCCTTATCCAATCTGTTTGTGAAAGAGTCGAAGGTTTCTTCAGGAAGAAGTTCGGTCAGTCAGAAACGAGGGCATCTAAGAAGAGACGTCGTAGATCTTTTTCATCTTCGTCTTCTTTGTGTTCATCATCTACTCCGTCCATTCCCGTCAGATGTTGGACGAAAAGAGACTTCGTAGTTCCCCCATTTAAGAGGATTCATGAGTCTTCCTCCGAATGTTGCTCACCTAATCATGTCTGTGCTGAACCAGTTCTTGCTTCGTCTTGAGTTTCCTCTCAGAACCATTCTACCGTCAAGGCACACGTATGTTTTCCTCCTGCTGTTTCCGATGCTCTTCAACCAATTGATGGCATGAGTACTGTTGACCCTTCAGTTCATACTCAGAAGTCTTCTGCTGTTTCTTCTTCTGTTCCAGGTCCAAGTGTTCCTCAAGTCAGAAGGAAGGACAACAAGTCCCCCATCAAGAAATCTAAACCTCTGGATACCTCTCTCCAGAGGTCTCCTGCATCGCACGTTCACACACATACTGGAAGTCCTATGAGGTTGCATGACTTTCGTTGTATGCCGTCTTCATGTCATCATTCCCAACCATGTTCTTCTGGAAGGCACCGTGTCTGGCGTTTCCCACTCGCACGGATGGAACCATGATTCACGCTCCTGTTCACATGGCCGTGATCAAGTGACTCTCACTTATGTGATTGTGACTCACTCTCCCGTTCACACAGCCATGACTGAACTACACGTAACCCCAATCCTGCATGGTATACTGGGGAACCACGTTCTTGATCTCCTTACGAGCAGCGCTCTCGTTCACACGTCCACGATCAAGATACACGCTCTCGTTCACATGGCTGTGAGCGATCATCATGTCACAGGAGTCTTTCATGGTCTTGTAACCTGTCACGACGCTCACCATTTCATCAAGATTTTTGTTCCCATTCCCAAGGGCATGACCGAGACCAAGACAAAGTTCCATCCTCTAGAGATTTACAGGGTCCCAAAAGAGTTTTAGGCCCTGAAAGGGCTTATGCTCCAGTTTTAAATTGGGACATCTTATCTGTACCTGACTTTACTGATAGACCAGATCATGACTCTCGAGGACAGGAGGTAGAGAATGTGGACCTTCAAGAGTTTTATCTTCCTATGCTGAGGTGCTGGAATTAATTCTTGGTTATAAAGACTTTACTGAAGGACCTGTGGCAACTAATTTGGATTTATCCTTGGGTATCGAAGATTTGCTAGGCCCTAAGAAAGAAGAGAAAACACCCCTAGAGGTGCCATGCTCCAAACTTGCCAGAGGAATTCTTAAGCAATTCTTAACAAAGACTAGTTGACCCAGACCTAGTTTGGTTAGGCACAGGAGTATCCTTGGACCAAGTTAAGGCAGAGAGCACATCTTTTACTTTTCAGGAATCAGCATCAATGGAGGTTTCTGCTTCACTGGCCTTTCAAGCTATTTCATGGTTAGATCTTTTGTCAGCAGAAGTGGCAAAGATCTCCTTCAATGCTATGGCCAAGTTTGCAGACAGTGCAGCCTTTCTGAGATTATTACAGCCTGGTGGGAAAAGCATCTTATACTTGTCCCACCTAACAGCTAATATGTGAGCCAACTGGCTGCTTAAAAGGAGAGCTTCTGCCCTCTCCAAGTTCTTGAAGTTTGTCAGTATGGATTCAGCGCTAGCCTAAAGAATGGGGATATTTTAACTTCTACATCTCTGTTTCCAAGAGACCAGTTAGATTCTGCAGTTGATAGACATACAGCTGATGATAATGACAGGGTGGAACATCAGGCTGTCTCAAAATTATCCGTCCCTTCTTGTGCTAGTACATTACATCCAAAACAAGACCTCAAACGTCTTCTTACATCTCACCAAAGAAGACTCAAGTTTTGACAGTTCAACGTAGGGCTTGTCAACCATCTCCTTCGTCCAAGAAAACTCTTCAGCAATGACCCTTTCAGCACTGCTCTTACAGGCCTGGGAGAGGAGGCAGAGGCAGTGTCAGGAGAGGTAGATGATAGGAGGGGTGCCCCCCCCCCATCACTACCATCGGTGGGGGGATGCCTGGCAAGTCATTGGGCAACTTGGCAGCAGTTCAGGATGGAGACCTCGGTAGTAGATGTTCTTCGGGTGGGATATCTACTCCCCTTCGAGTTTCCTCTCCCACTCTTCTAGTGTCCTCTTCACCAATCAACTTACTTTCTAGGTTTGGCAAAACATCTAGCCCTTCAAGGTGAAGTGAAGAAGATAATGGAAAAAGGGGCTGTGGAGATTGGGAAGGAATTATCTCCAGGATTATACACTGTTCATAATGGAAACTCCTCACACAGTTCTTCAAGCCATCGGGGAGAACGATTTCATGGTCACAATAGATCTGAAAGATATGTACAGTATTTCCAGATTCCAATTCATCAATCTTCCCAGAAGTATCTTCACTTCAGTTTGGGAGAGATAGTTTGCCAGTTCAAAGTTCTTTGCTTTGGTCTTTCAACTGCCCCACAAGTCTTCACCTTAATTTCGACATGGGCACATTCTCAAGGAGTTCGGATCTTAAGATATCTCGATGATTGGCTGTTGCTAGCAGATTCTCAGGTAAAGTTGATCCAACACAGGGATTGTCTTCTTCAATTTTGTCACGACTTAGATATTGTGGTAAATTTGTCAAAGTCAAACCTCAATCCAAGTCAAAGACTTCTAAACCTGGGTATGATAATAGACATGACAGCTGCGAGAGTATTCCCTTTGGAACGATGACTAGAGAAGTTCAGTAACTTTGCCCATCTGTACCTCTCCAAACAGAAGCAACCCACTTGTCAGTGGCAGGTCAATCTGGGTTTCTTGTTATCCTTAGAGGAACTAGTCCCTCTCGGTCAAATACACATTCAATCCATTCAGTGGAGTCTAAAGGAGTTCTTGTCTTCTGCAAAGGATCCTCCCTAGCTCCAGGTACCATTAACAGGAGAGTGAGGGAAGACTTAGCTTGGTGGCTGGATGACAGGAACCTGAGTATAGGAGTGCCCCTTCACTCTCCACCGCCAGAGATTCTTCTGTTCTCAGACGCCTTGCACGAGGGTTGGGGAGCACACTTGGAGGATCTTATAACATCAGGAGAGTGGGATCACCAAGACAAACAACTCTATATCAACATCCTGGAGATGAAAGGTGCCTTCCTAGTACGTCAGGAATTTCGGGGAAGGGTAGTGGGACACTTCGTGGTTCTAATGTCCGACAACACTACAGTGGTAGTTTATGTCAGCAAACAGAGGGCTAGTGTTTCATCATCTTCACAACTTGACAGTTCAACTGCAACAGTGGGTGGTATCTCAGTTAGTAGTTCTCTCTGCCAGATACATCCCAGGCAAGAAGAACGTGGTGGTGGACAAGCTGGAGTCGGGGGGCCAAGTTCTTGGAACAGAGTGGTCACTGCATCAAGAAGTGGCGGAAAGGCTTTTTCATCTGTGGGGAAGGCCATCAATAGACCTATTTGCAATGAGACACAACAAAAAACTAGAGGTATTTTGTTTGGTCATTCCAGATCCTTGGGCCATGGCAGGAGACGCCCTTCAACATCCTTGGGACAATCTGGATGTCTACGCCTTTCCTCCCTTTTGCCCCATTTTTCAGGTCATCAACAGAGTGATGATTTGCCAGAGCCACAGGATGACCCTTGTACCTCCTATGTGGCCTCACACAGAATGGTACCCTGATCTTCTAGCCTTACTGATAGAAGCACCAAGAGAGATCCCTCCTCGGCACAACCTTCTGTGTCAACCGCACATCAAGAGATTTCACCAGTAGGGTCCCTGTCTCTTCATGGTTGGAGACTGTTCAGTATCCCCTGCGAGTGAGAGGCTTTCCTTGCAAAGCAGCAATGGAAATGTCAGGTTACCCCAGGTGATCTTCTACAGCCGTGTACCGGGGAAAGTGGGCCGTCCACTGTGATTGATGTTGTCAGTGGGGTCACTCTCCAATCAGAAGTACTATTCAGAAAGTAGTGTAGACTTCCTCATTTTCCTCCGTAGGGAGAAACTTCTTTCAGTATCAGCAATCAAGGGATACAGGACTGCCCTAGATTTGGTTCTGTGTATGAAAGATGTTAACCTATCTTCTTCATGGGAGATTTCTATGCTCCTCAAGAGTTTTGAACAGCCCTGTTCCCCAAGAGATTTTAAACCTCCTAATTGGGACCTAACACTGGTGCTTAACAGTCACACACAGTCCATACGAACCCCTGAGAGTTTCTTCAGACAGGAATTTAACTCTCGAGATTGGTTTCCTGTTAGCCTTAGCATCTTCTAAGAGAGTAACTAAACCACACGGACTATCTTTTGACGTTAAACACGAGGGGTTGGGGGTCCCGGAATTTGTGGCCAAGACTCAAAATCCTTCTGTTCATAATGACAGATTTGAGTGTTTCTCCATCTTTATTTTCAGATTTTGTTGGAGATAACCCTGATGAATTACTTTTATGTCCTATTAGGGCATTACGTAACTACCTAAAAAGGACTCGTCACCTCAGACCAAGTTGCCAAAGACATTTTGTTAGTACAGGCCGGGTTAAGAAGGAAGTGTCCAAGAATACTATCTCCTTTTGGCTTCAAGAAGTAATTAAATAAGCTTATTCTACTTCATATCCAGAAGCCATTTCAGTGCGTGCAAGAGCACATGATGTTAGGGGTCTAATTCCTTCCATCGTATTCAAAAAGAACCTGTTGGTTCAAAGGATCTTAAAGGCTGGTACATGGCTGCACCAAACCACCTTCACATCTTTCTGCCTGGGGGATGTTGCCCACAGGTCCTTGGACACTTTTTTCCCTTGGGAAGTTTTTTTTTTTTTTGTTTAAACTATCAAAATAAGCAGTTCTAAGTGTTTTTAGAGGGGTTTTAAGTATTCACGGATTTTAGCTATTTGTGGTGGGGGGGGGTGTGGTACGCATCCCCCGCGAGTATGGGGGTTTTACTGTATACTCCCATTACCTTTTCGTTGTTATTAAATTACCTTGCACCTTGCAATGACACTTATTTTGGTTATATTATATTTTATTGAATTTTGGTATGTGAATGATGCTTTAACATTGCCTTTGTTATCAGTGAACCAAGTTGCTGTTAAAACTGCATGATGAGGGTCTTGGCTGAAATGCGTATCTGATGGGTTGTAAAACTTTTCTAGCTTTAGACAATGTCCTGTAAAATGAAATGGATAACAATTTACTAAAGGTTTTATTTTTTAATATGGTCAGTCTCCTCATTATTGTGGATATTCATTAACATAATTGGCCATGGTCAGCAGTCAACAAAAGCCACTCAGGTGAAACAGTATTGCTTATATGGTCTCCATGAAGCCACTAATTATGATATCTGAAATGACCAAGTTTCCACAAAGAGCAACATAATTACCCTGTCAGCTTCAGGTAGCCCTATGAAAATTGAGTATTTTAGCTGATTGGTATGGTTAAACTGCATAATTACAAGAACTTCCATCTGCCAAGGAAAAATTTTGTTGAAAGCTTGAGATGTTCAACATCCCAAAATGAGCTTTTCAAGTTACATCAACAACTATTTTTACTTATAGAACTTACCTGGTAGTTACATATAGCTGTCATCTCTGACGCGCGGCAGAATTTTAAATTTCGCGCTAGCGCTATAAACACCTAGGTGATCCCTCTACCAGCGCCCTCTATAGGTAACAAGGAACTATCCCAACAATGTTCTAGAACCCATTAAGTTTTCTGCCGAGAGACCGGCAACACGGTCTCGTTTTGTGGTTGAATTTTTTGTCTGCAATTTATACTTAAGTATTTCTTTGTGGTTTTTTGCTAGCTAGCGCTTTGCAATTTGTGGTCGGAATTAATTCTTTGTACAATATGTCTGATTCTGGTTCTCAGTATAGATATTGTGCTTTAGGCTGTAGGACTCGTTTGCCTAAGGCGGCTATCGACCCCCATTCAGTTTGCTCTTCATGTAGGGGTAAATTTTGTAATTCAGAGAATACATGTGAGGAATGTATGCATCTAACAACGGATGAATGGTCAGCCTTAGAGAAATATCTACGGAAGTTAGAAAAGGACAGAGTTAGGAAAGCTTCGCAGAGGTCATCATCTGCTAAGTCTGTAGGGCAGGTAATTCAATCTGTTAACCCCTCTCCTATTAACTCTCCTTTGTCCGACCCTGTTGATCCCAATCCTATCACTGTGTCAGAGTTAAAAGTCCAGATGGACACTAAATTTTCAGCAGTCCTTTGGCCATCCAGACGATGGGCCAAGCCATTGAAAAGTTGGCTCCTCAAGTGAAGTGTTAGTGGAGGAGGTGTCTGTTCGGCCCACTCGTTCTCCCAGGTCTAGACCTCTGTCGGACTCCCTGGTTCAGGAGAGGGCATGTCGAAAACTGAAAGGAGGCGAGTGGGGCTTGCTCCCAACAGTCACCCCCTCAAGTATTCCTGTTGTGCATTCCCAGGATGCTTCCATGACGCCATAGAAAAGGCGCTGCTGGGGATGTGTCTTCTAGTGGTGATGATTCTTTGACTCCTCCTCGAAGTGGGCGCTTCAAGCATTCTTCTCGCCCTCTCAAGAGGTCTCGCGCCGTCTCTCCTGCAGCGATTCCTAAGAAAAGATCGTTGACGGATCCGCAAGCGGGCTGTAGCTTCTGGGAGGATCCTGAAGCTTTTTCCTCCTCCTCTTCAGTGGATCAGCCCCCTCGTCGGAAGGAACCTACGCGTACTTTTGCTAGTAATAAGCGTGTTTTTCGTACCAGGGCGTCTACATCTCGTCCAGCCTCATCGCAGATAGTGCCTCCTCCTACTACCGGTCAACAAGATCCCCGTTTTGTCGCTCAAGTTACGGACAAATTGACGGATCTTATTCAGTTCTTTTGTGGCGCTCGTGCTGCTTCGGGAGCACCTGTTGCGGAGGCACTTCCTTTGAATGCGCCACAAGTCTTGGCTCAAGAGCCTCCCACTTCGCATGCACCAGTGAAGAGGCTCAACCAGGCGCTTCAGCATTCTTCTCTGGCTCCGGATACGCCACGTTCTGTTGGCGAAGCGCCACTCCAGCTTGGCTCGGCGCCACTTCAGCATGGCGCGGCGCCACTTCAGCTTGGCGTGGCGCCACACCTGACGGATTCGGCGCCACATCGGCATGGTCGCAAGACTTTAGATTCCGTGCGACCTACGTTTCGTCAGGAAACTGTTCCTGTACACCAATTGTCTCCTGTGTCTTCTGTAGAAGAGGAAAATGAAGAAGATGTAGAAATAGAAGAGGACTTTCCAGGAATCAAGGAGAAATCTTCGGGTTATAAGGAGTTACTCAAGTTTTTCGTGGAGAACTTTGGGGACTCTTTTAAGCCTTCGACTCCGGCATCTCCCAGATCGCAGTTTAAGAGAGATAACGCCTCGGATCCAGCTCCTTTTACACGCCTAGTTTTGGCGATTTCGGCCAAGAAGGCTATCAAGAAGATTAATTCCTGGCTCTCAGACAAGAGAGAGCAAGGCAAGAGTATGTTTTTGTCTTCCACCCTCCAGATTGGCTCATCGCAGCCGCATGTGGTACGAGACTGGAGAACGTTTTTCTTTGGGTGTGTCTGCCTCCGCTCAAGGGGACTTCTCCAGTCTAGTGGATTCAAGTCGTCACACAGCTCTTCAATCAGCGAAGATCTTTTTCACGCAGTCGGAGTTGGATCATCTTCTCAAGAGTATTTTCGCTGTTGTGGAGGTCATCAGTTTCCTTGATTGGTCAGTGGCGGCTCTGGCTAGGAAAGTCAAAGAATTCGGACTTTCGGATGCGCAGTTGACAGATTTCACTTCGGTAGTCGACTGCATAGACAAGGGAGTATGCGATTGTGCCTTGGAGCTAACTTCGGTTTTTGCAACCGGAGTTCTGAAGAAACGACAACTCTGGTGCTCTTTTTTGGCGAAGGGTGTTTCCCGCAGCCAGAGGTCTGCTCTCCTCTTTGCCCCTTTGTCGAAGGACCACTTGTTCCCGAAGGAATTAGTTCGAGAGACTGCTGAAGCTCTCACACAAAAAGCAACACAGGACCTGTTGGCTCAGTCAGCAAAGAAGCCGAAGAAGACTACTCCTGTAGCTACTTCGCCAAAACTTCGGTGTTTTCGGACACTTCCAAGGCGTTCAGGGCAAGTCTGCTTCTCGGCCCTTTTCCAAGTTTCGTGGGAAAGGAAAATCTTCTACTCGACCTTCCAATTTTCAACAAAAAGAAATGAGTGTGCTGTCCTCCACATAGCAGTAGGTGCCAGACTCAGTCGTTCTCGGAGGCCTGGCAAAGGTCACTCAAGATCCTTGGACCTTACAGGTGATCCGGGAAGGGTACTCCATCCCATTCCAACAAAAGCCCCCTCTGTCGGACGCTCCAGTCGCTTTTCAAGCATACTCCGACTCTCAGAAGTTTTGCGCCCTTCGAGAAGAAGTAGAAGCACTACTAAGGAAACAAGCCATCGAATTAGTGCCGACCCCATGCTCTCCGGGGTTTTACAACCGCCTCTTTTTAGTTTCGAAGGCGTCGGGAGGTTGGAGGCCGGTTCTAGACGTGAGCGCATTGAACGTTTTTGTAAAGAAGACGAAATTTTCGATGGAGACGACAGAGTCGGTGTTGGCATCTCTTCAACCGGGCGACTGGATGGTCTCGATAGACCTCCAGGATGCGTACTTCCACGTTCCAATCCATCAGGAATCAAGGAAGTTCCTGAGGTTTGTTTTCCAAGGCAAAGTTTTCCAGTTCAGAGCTCTTTCTTTCGGACTGTCAACTGCACCTCAAGTGTTTACAAGAGTTCTGTCAACGGTGGCGAAGAATCTTCACTTGCAAGGAATAAGGATGTCAATGTATCTGGACGACTGGCTTCTGAAAGCACACTCCAAAGCCAAATGTGTGGAGGACCTAATAAAGACATTATCTCTGGCAAAGGAACTAGGTCTACTAGTCAGTGTTCCGAAATCGTCCCTCTCACCATCACAACAGATGGTTTATTTAGGAGTGAGGATGGACTCTCTGACTTTTCGGGCTTCTCCATCAATACGGAGAGTAGAGTCTTGTCTAAGCATGATAGACGACTTTCTACATCGCGAGGTTTGCTCAGCCAACCAGTGGATGAGCTTGCTGGGGACCTTAGCCTCGATGGAGAAGTTCGTAAAACTGGGGAGACTCAAGATGAGGCCTCTGCAGTTTTATCTACAAAGCCAATGGCCACGCATAAAACCCATCCGGATTCCTTTCTTTTCAAGATCTCAGATCAGATCAAGAAGGAGCTGTTCTGGTGGAATTCAAGAGAAAGACTAGAGGAGGAATTTCTCTTTTATCAAGAACCCAGACCTCACACTCTTGTCAGGCGCTTGGATCAGGGGTGGGGAGCGACTTTAGACAACAAGGAATGTTGGGCCTGTGGCAGGAAGAACAGAAAGAACTGCACATAAATGTGAAAGAACTGAAAGCGGTACATCTAGCCCTGATGCAATTTCAACAAGAGGTAAAAGGCAAGGTAATTCTAGTTCAGTCGGACAACACGACAGCTCTTGCTTATATCAAAAGGCAGGGGGGCACTCATTTCCTTCTCCCTGTATCAGACGACCAAGGAACTTTTAGAATGGTCGGAAGAGAACGCAGGTCACGTTATTGACCAGGTTCATAAAAGGCGAGAGGAATGTAACAGCGGATCTCTTAAGCAGGAAGAATCAAGTCTTGCCCACGGAATGGACCTTACATCCGCAGGTTTGCAAACAGTTGTGGAATCTGTGGGGTTGTCCGCTAGTAGACCTGTTTGCAACAGACAGAACAAAACGCCTCCCTGTATATTGCTCCCCAGATCCGGACGACAAGGCACTTTGGGTGGATGCAATGACAATGAGTTGGGATTGCCTGGAACTTTACGCTTTTCCACCTTTCAAAATTATCAGGAAGGTCTTGGAAAAGTTCAGGAACCACAAGAACACCAAGATGACACTAATTGTTCCTTTCTGGCCATCGAGGGAGTGGTTCCCAGATCTTCTCCTCCTCCTCGCAGATTTTCCGAGGATCCTCCCGTCGAGGAAAGATCTACTCAGACAGCCCCACTTCCTGAGGTTCCATCAGAACTTGTCCGCTCTACGGCTTGTCGCCTGCAGACTGTCGAGCGACTCCTCAGGAAGAGAGGTTTTTCAAAGGAGGTTGCAAGCGCTATTCTGCGACCCAGAAGAAAGTCTTGGACGCAGTATACCAGGCAAGATGGAATCAGTTTAGAGACTGGTGCAATAGACATGGAGTTTCGTCTTCTAAAACCTCTCTAAATCAAATAGCGAAGTTCTTGCTATCCCTTTATAAGGAAAAAGGATTGTCTTTGAGCACAATTAAGGGGTATCGATCAATGCTTGCGTCGGTATTTAAGCACAGAGGTCTAGACATCTCGAACAATCAGGATCTAACGGATTTACTTAAGTCTTTTAATACCTCGAAGACGAAAGTTCCTAAACAAATAGCATGGAATTTGGACATCATTCTTAAATGGATTTGTTCAGATTAATTCGAACCTTTGGCAAATGTCTCGTTGAGAAATTTGACTAAGAAAACTATTTTTCTAGTAGCACTCGCAACAGCCAGGAGGGTGAGTAAGGTTCATGCCTTGGACAAAACTATTGGTTTCTCTCAAGGAAAAGCTGTATGTTCTTCCTCTCTTAGGTTCTTAGCGAAGAACGAAGATGCGTCCAGACCATGGCCGAGGTCTTTCAGCATTAAGAGCCTTTCAGATCTTGTGGGAGAAGGAGAACAAGAGAGATTGTTGTGCCCGGTGAGAGCCTTAAAGTTCTATATTCACCGAACAAAAGGTATCAGGGGCTCTTGGAGAACTTGTGGTGTTCTGTGAGAAACCCGTCAAGACCACTTTCTAAGAATGCTCTTGCTTTCTTCTTAAGAGTTATTTCAGAAGCCCATGTGAATTGTCAGGACTCAGACACGGGAACTCTGAAAGTGAGAGCACATGAGATAAGAGCTGTAGCTACTTCTTTAGCTTTCAGGCACAATCTCTCAGTGCAAAAGATTGTGAATTCTACATTTTGGCGATGTAAGTCGGTCTTCGCATCACATTACTTGTCAGAATTGAAGACAGATTTTGACAATGGCAGTACCTTAGGGCCTTTAGTAGTTACTGACACGGTGGTGGGTGAGGGAGAAAGAGGGGCAACCCTATCCGACTAACATTTTCTCCTTGAAGTTGGAAATTGAGTTTGTTGCGTCGTCTGTAGGTACTATGTTTGTTGGTTTAGGAGTACCTACAGTCTTTTAATTTTGTGGTTGAAAGTTTTTAATTTTATATTATGGTGATAGAGGTGATCCCTTATTGTTAATTTGGTACTGCGCCCAGAGCAAGGGCATACTAAGTCTTGTCCGTCACGGCGTTGTCCTCACGACAAGTACTAACAGATTGTATCTGACACCGGATCCTTTATATCCTGTCTATACAATCGAGGGATAAGCAGACTACAGAGGCAGTAACTGCTGAGTCAGCAATCCTTCAAGGTAAGGAACTAAAATTCATGTTTTTGATTTCTAACAATATATGTGGCTGACATGGTCCCACCTCCTCTAAAGGTGCCAATCAGCTATATGTAACTACCAGGTAAGTTCTATAAGTAAAAATGATATTTTTATGATAAAATAAGGTTTTACTTATACTTACCTGGTAGTTACATGAGTAAACCCGCCCACCTCCCCTCTCATGTCAAGTGGGCTTAAAACTTAATGGGTTCTAGAACATTGTTGGGATAGTTCCTTGTTACCTATAGAGGGCGCTGGTAGAGGGATCACCTAGGTGTTTATAGCACTAGCGCGAAATTTAAAATAATGCCACGCGTCAGAGACGACAGCTATATGTAACTACCAGGTAAGTATAAGTAAAACCTTATTTTATCATAAAAATATCATGTTTATCCAGTTATGTGAAGGGCAGACAAATGTGAAATGTGAATGCAGGTACTGTACCTTTAGTTTCCAAAAAGATATTTTATGACATAACACTTATGTAATTAGTTTATCCCTAATCTACCAAGTAAGATGAAAATAAACTGAGTTTTATTATTATACCTACAATTGGCCAGCAGTAATCTTTGTACAGTATTAAAGAGTAACATTTTAAGCTGAATTTTCATTGTATGATGTGTGTGCAAGGGGAATTAATACAAAATCACCAACCAATTGTAAATAAAGGAAATAATGCACAATTTGAAAAATTTTTAATTTGTTTAAATCTTTTTCAGGTTCCAAAGTAGGTTTGACATTAGAAAGAGCAGGACTTATTCCATATGTAGAAGCCATTGGCAGATCTCTCAGATTTGCAACCATTCAAGTGTATAGGTAAGCCTATATTAGCATTCTTCTTGTGAGAGGTCATATGTATATATTATGCAGTTTACCCTGACATGTTGCACACATAGATATACACCTGCTGGCTAGCCAATAGGCTAGGCTTACACATTGACTGTACATAATAAAGGCACAATCATTTATATAACGTTAATTAAAATTACTTAAAATCTTCTGATACTGGAACACAAGCATTTAAGTAATTCCTTATGTTTAACTTACAATTTTGTTATTTATTTTCATTTTGTTTGTAAATTTAAGCTCTCATAAATTCATTGTCACTGTCCAAGTTATACATTGGAGGCAGAGGAGATGGAGGGATGGGAAGGTGGGGGGAGGAGTCCTGAGTAGTGAAGGCAGGAGGTTGAGAAAATTTCAGTGCCTGAGATGACACTGATATCATGAACCTGTGTAGGCTTAATTGTGACACCCGCAAACGGTATTAGAATTGGCTGATTGGCCCTAAGAACCTACAGTAAGTCTGTCTGTCTGCTTAAAAAAAGAAAAAAGGAAAAAACCTTTCCATGGAAAGGCAGAAGAGATATTATTTATATAGCATAGTAAATGTAAAGGTAGGAAATTCCAAAAATGTCACCTACTTTACTTAGGCAACGTAATACAGAGATTGAAACTTTGGTAAATATGTAATGCAGTTTATTTACTGATAAATTAACACCATCAGCATGTGGAATCAAATAATCATACATAAAGAAAGAGATTGAGACGGTAAACAGACAGACAGACATTCATATGATTGCCTACGGAACCATCAGTTTACATGTACAGTTCTTGTACTGTGTACAGAACTGGCTAGTTGGAGAGCTGGTCACAAGTTTGAGCAGTTGTTAAATAGGTATGCTGTTAAGTGAGGAGTGTCTGCATTTGACTTTATGCCAATCATTGTTGTTGTGTGCAATTTTAGCCCATTGTTATTGTTAAAAAAGTTTCAATTTGCAATTGGTTGCAGGGTGTGGGACAGAGTAATCCATTTTACATTATATCTTTTGGGAAAAATTGCCTTGGTTGATGAACAGATCTGCTCTCCAACCTCTTAAAACTACTACTACATTGCTCAACTGTAGGGTGATCCCCCAATTGCACAGGTAAATTCCTAGTTGTGCATGTAAGGCCTTATATGTTATTCAATATATTTGGCTTATCTTTTATCTAACTCCCTCTTGAACATTATAAAAAAGAGATTTGAATAATCACATCTTTTAGAGATGGCTCATTAACTCCAGGAGTGAGGTGGTTCAGGAGGTAGGACTCAGCATTCTTTCTACTTTGCCTCCCAACATAATTAGTGTGGGATTTATTGCAATCTTGCACTGTTCTCAGTCTTGTCAGCCAGGTTTGGCCTGCACTTGTCCTACACTGATTATGCTAGCACTGTCACTATTGGCTAAGGTAAGAAGTAGAAACAGGAAGTCGGCTCTCACTGGTGTCATTAGCGGATAAATGGATTCTATGAAAAGTTTATAGTTTCTTTTTAAGATTCTTAGAGTTTGTATTCTTTTTGTTTTGGACAATTCTGTTGAGGATCCTTGTGGCCCTGGGCCCCATGATGAAATAACAATACAATTGACACTTACAGGTTAGGGTAAAATTAAACTGGTAGAGGATAATACCAAGGGATCACTAATGGCAACTGTGGCTCCTTATACTCCATCAGAATCAAAGTTTGGGCCAAATAGGTAACTTAGTGAGAGACAAAAATAGCTTGAGAAGTTAGAGGTCATGCCATGTATACATGAGCATACCTGTTTGGATAAATTCCTTGATTCAAAGAAGATTGTGGTATCTTTTGAAGTTTATTGGGAGGCAGTAAAATGTTTAGATGGGGCAAAAATGTCCTCACTGGCCAAAGGATCTCTGTTGGTAGAAGTGCACACATCCTTTGAAAGTGAAAAGTGAAAGGGATGGGAAACATGCAGTTGAAATGACGCTAGATATGCTCCTTGTAAAATTTGAATCAAAGTATTACTGTCATTTTCTCAAGTACTGATGAAATTTTCAGAGGGAAAACTATAAAAAGAATTTCACCTCCAACTTGTTTTCAGATGCCTAACCCTTGCCACTGTGTCGTTCCAGTTGCATTAGATGGAACTCTAGTCAAGTTCTAGCTGTGTTCCCACACACTGGGTACTTTCCATGCTGCCAGATCAACTGGCTTGTAGTCATATCACCAGTTGCTAGTACCTCCCATGCACAAGAACTACAAGTGCAGTCAAGATAAATCACGCTGTTGGTCATTATTCAGTATTTTTTTAGACAACGCATGGTCAGTTGTTATTTTGGTTCAAGAGAGAAAAGATTTTTAACACCCATGATGAAACTTCAGCAATCAAGAATGACTCAGCCAGCATGTTCAGCCCTAAATTGATATTTGTTTCACTTGTCACACAAATTTGATATACAAGAAATCCTCCAATTATCCAGGTTAATAGAGTCAAGGGCCTGCCAGATAAGGATGATAAAAGAAATCTAGGAGTGTTCAAGGGCAACTCTGTACCCTTCCTCACCTAACCTTGTCAATACCACATAACTATAACCCTCACTGTGCTTTTAAACAACAACCATCATACTTTAAACTGAAAATGTAATTATCTACCTTTTTTTTTCCATACAATGTTTTTAACAAAGTATAGTGCATAAGTACATTTTGAGAAAAAATGTAACCACTTCCTTTTCTTTCTCTTGTAAATAACACAGTTCAGTAGGTAGGTAGCCTATCTGTTTTACTCACAGCTTACCATGGTTTTATGACCATTAATATATTTTTATTTAGCAGCTTTCTTATCAGTTTATTGTATTACCATACACAAGATACAAAATGTGTATGTGTGAACTATTGACTTAGGTTAGGTGTTGCACTCGCAGTAACCATTTGCATAAGTCCAGTAGCCTATTACAGCTGTATTAAAGAGAAAAGTAATGAAACTGATATTTTACTTACTGAATCCACTTATACTGTATTATTATCATGTTATATCATCATTGTAATATGTATAAAAAACGTGTTGGCTGCCTCTTGCTGTGACTAATGTTTATGTCCTCTGAATCAGCTGATTGAGCCTACTGGCAAAAGAATGAGGAGATTCATATTTTAGTTGGTAAAAGAAACTAATGTATTACTGGAATTATTATTTTTATTTTTGTACATATATGTGAAACAGTTATACAAAGGTAAACTAACATACTTTATGTTAAAGTGAAATCCTTCAAAATCACAAAACAGCTGTTTGCCAATCGTCATACTTGTTGTTGTTTATGTCAGCTCTTTGGTAAGTGGTGGTTAATTATAAGGGATAGTTATGAATTGTTACATAAGCCATGTTTGAAAGTCTAGCTAATACAATCTACCGAAAATTAAATTTGTTCGGTAAGGAAAGACTATCATGGAAATTGTTTAAAACACCTTGTGTTTACATCTTTAGTACATATGGCATTTCTCAGTGACGATTGTCCAAAGCAAGTTAATTTTAAGAGCACTAGTAAAACATAGTTGATAATTTTCTTTTTTTATTGGAATTAAAGAATTTTTATTTCACCTCAAAATATCATGGAAGCTTTACTTGGGGTATGTTTGTGTGTGTTTGTGTATACACATCTACATGTGGGATTTCATGAATGTTGACATTACTGTGTCTACGGTGTGTGCGTTTGTGTGTGTTTCTTAATGTGGTATCACATTTGCCATTTTTCTTAATTTCTAATTTACTGTTCAGTATTTCATTACAAGTTTAGTTGATTCTAAGTTTGGTTATCATAAATAACAGTGCACAAGAGAATATTTTATCACTTGATCTCTCTCTCTCTCTCTCTCTCTCTCTCTCTCTCTCTCTCTCTCTCTCTCTCTCTCTCTCTCTCTCTCTCTCTCTCTCTCTCTCTCGTACCCTATGCACAAGATGGCATTTACCTTTTGGGTTGTAAAAATTTAAAAAATGAGAAAATATGGTAAAATATAAATGAGAATACTGTAGTGTAAAATATAAATAAAAAATTTTAAGCATAACAACACGAAACAACCTCTATCAAGTCAAAAATCTACCTAGCCCTCTTCACCCATCCAACACTGCATCCCCACCCCGTCCCAGACAGGAAAACTGCTCCCCAGCTCCACCCACCTTCCAAAACAACCCCTTCTCTGAGTGAGTTCTACACAGCCTTACTGCCCCCCCATCTCCCGTGGTGCCCAGATATCTGAACCCCCCACCTTAGAAACTTCTCAGTGCCTCCCCACCTCCCAAAACCCTTTCTCAGTCTGTTTGATTGTAAGCAGTAATACCAGCATTTTCCATCGGAGAGCATTTTTTTCAAACTTTGTAAAAATTTACATATATACAGTATCTTTGGGGCCTTGGTCCCTAGTCTGGGTGTGTCTGATAATGTTGAGTTTTGGATAATGGTGATGCAGATAATTGAAGGATTACTATACAACATGTAAATGAACACCATTTCTTTCTACACCTCTACATGCGTATTGTGCAAAGTAAAGTAAGATTAATCTTTTGTTTATTGAATCTCTATTCCTGACTATATTAAAGGACAGAATGGTGAAACAAGTAAAAATATAAGAAGGTAAAGTGATGCAGTGAGATTGATAACATTCATACTGAGATGAGGCACATTTTTATGAGCCAGTGAGCACAAATACATGACAAAGCCATGAACAACACAGTGATAACAGAATGTCTGTCTCAAAATAGTATTGCAGTAGCATATGCAGAATATGCATGCAGATTGTTAACAGAGGAGGGGGATAAGAAAAATAGAATAAGTAAGTGAAAACAACAGGAATTAGAGTATCAACCAAGGATGGTTAGATCATATCAAAGTTTGAAATGGAAGAGCCAGTCTTTGGAAATCATGAAATCAGTGAGGCTTTGCAGACACTCACTTCTTGGCAGTCACCTTCAGTTTGGTTTGAGAACACTGCTTATCACATTCGAACTCTCCTGCCCATTATTATTCATGCCTGCTCAAGTTTGCCCAGTAAAGCTAACTGATGATAATTGGGTGAATACCATTTGATCTAAAACAAGGGCACAACTAGGTATAACTCATAGGATAGTATCTTCGAGGGTTTGCCACATTTGATGAAGTTGGTAGATGCAGTTTTTGCTACTTTATCTGCTCCCTTGATTTTTTAATACCTACAGTGTCCCAACATATTTCAACATTTGTATGAACTTATAGGAGAATGTTTTGTTAGGGTTTTGAAAGCACTATAAGTCTGTAAAAGTTCTATTTTTTTTAAATATGAACTGCTGCAATTACTGTATTACAGGGGGTTCTGCTTTGATATTAGATGGAGTTTTAGGTAAGGAGAACCAGCTTGGAATGGTTGAATAATTAAATTTTTTACCAAAATTAAGTAGACCCATTCACTAACATACTAAAAAGTGCACAGTGAAGGGGGTAAGATGATAGTCCAACATAATTTTTGAAGAAATTTACAGTGGTTACATTTGGAAGTTATCAATGCCTGGTTCATGGTTTTGTTTTTTTAAGCACTGTTTACAGTACCTATTGCTGTGAAAAAAATTTCCTAAGACATGAAGTTTTGTTACAATTATTTTTCATCTATCCACTTTTGTTTGATAAACAGAGTACTTAGCATTGAAATTTCTCTTTAGCTTTTTTGAACTTTATTGCATTTCAGATGCAGTTTACTAATGGAAAGTTAATGTTTACAGATGGTGTGTACATAACATACCTTTCTACTACAGCAAGGGATGCGATTTAGCAGAACCATATCTGCTGCTAGTTTGGAGTTGGTTTGGAGTAGCAGTTACATATTTTTGGGCTGGGCTAGAATCAACAGTAAAATATATTCCCATAATGAAGGAATCGGTATGTTTTTGCTATTTTCTTTTGTAATTTTAGTGATATTCCAGTGCTGATATTGAACATCTATGCTTGTCATATACTGTAGATCTTAATATATGGTATAATACTTGATTAACTCAAAATACCACACATGTATTTTTTTCAGTTTGACAAGAGTCTACCAGGGTTAAGCACATCAGTTAGTCATTATGCAAGTGCTGCACTGGAGTATGGGAATACTACTGCAATTGTAGTGAAGGATGCTGCAATGCCTTATTTGTTGCAAGTTCACCATTATATATCTACTAAAGTTCTTATGTAAGTGAAAATTCAGATCTTTTTCTTTGTAACTTGTATTCCAGATTTATTTCTTTATACATCTTAGGGCATTCCAGCAGATCAGCTTTCCAGTAAAATCCTCATAATGAACTTCCTTATCATAGTGAGCTTTCTTAGATAACAGACAGTATCCATTACCAGCCAAGCTGTTTGGTAAAATACCTCTGTAAATAGGATAAGATGAAATGATTGGGATTGGGTGCTATTTAGCAGTTCATGGGCAGCAAAGGTTGCAAGGGGATACTGCTAAGGTATGTGTGTAAGATAAGAGAGCCTATTTTGTGCCCTTTATTTTTCTTACTTAGCTTCCTGATAGATGTGTATCAAGCATCCTCCAGATTGCAGAGTATCTTTTATTATTATCATCACATCATCATTTTCTCCAAAGAGGAGTACCACCTATACTGAGCCCAGTATGGCCCATTTTAGATTGTGGTTGGGAGTTTTTTTTTTTTTTTTTTTTTTTTTACACAATATCCCTCCCTTTGGCCACCCAGGCTGCAGTGCTTTCAGCCTTTTACTTACTGACCATTCCAGTTGGGGTCTTTCCGCCTAAATACCCAGCTTCTTAAAACTTTACCTCTCTAATTTTTACTTCTCATTTGATTATAAATTCTGGCAAATCAGTTGAGAGTAGAAATGTGAACCGTTTTTATTGTCTTTATTATTAACGAGAAAAAGGCGTATTAAGTGTAATATGTACTTCTATTCTCTCTTTGTTTTTATACAGAAACTGGTCCTTTAAAGATGTAGGGCTGACAAGATTTAGTAAACAATCTAGGTAATGGTACTTTGTTGAGTTCTGGTGCTTCATTAAGAATAGTGAGGGGGGAAAAGCACTGATCTATTTTGCTAATGCCATCAGGTTAAGATCAGGGCAGCCTGGATCTACAGTATAAAGCTGCACATCCCTGGGCCTTCATGGGAAAAAATAAATTCCAACTAGTCTTTAGGGTGCATAACAGGAAGGCAAAGACTACCGTGACACTTAGGTGGTTTCATCTGTGTTTTGTGACAGAAGTTACAAAGTACCTTGCCAGTAAGCTATTGCCTTGCTGAATCCTACTGATACTGGAAAGTTCCACTGGCCATCCAGAATCCTGTGAGTTCAGCACTGAAGGCATCAAAGTTGTCTACTTGCTTCCTAAGACACTATATAATCTAATCTTTAGATCAGGGGTTAATAGGGAGGTTTAGGGACCATTGCACCCATTACTCTATGGAGAGAATTGTTCAGGCTGTGGAATGATCTTGCTAAAGAAAATGTAATGAAGATGTGGAAACTACAATTGCTGATGCTATAAATATCTTCAGACAAGCCATGAAAGCTATTAGTCTTGAAACAATAAATTTTTGCTGGAAAAACTTTGGCCCGAATGTGTCAATGACTTCACTTGATTTACCATGGAGCCTAATGAAAGAAATTGTGACTGTGGCAAAATAGGTGGGTGGGGAATGGTTTCTTGGAGAAATTCAAGATTTAACGGATACCACCCCAGATGAGCTAACAAGATAACTTGATGGAGCTAACCCAAAATAGATGATATACTAGAAGAAAGAGGATGAGAAGAAGAAATAACAGTGGCTGAAAGTAGGTTTACATTTGATAACATCGCAGAAAAATTGCAAAGCTTCACTGTTCTCATGGACTGTTTTAGTGAACTTTTCATATCAGATGTATGCCTTTAAAAAGAAGGAAATGGCAGAATGAGTACAATTTAAATAAATGCTGAAATAAATAAAAGTAAAAAAAGACAAACACATCACATTGTATTTCCAGAAGATCGAACACAGAGGCTCCAAGACCAGCTATTCTTCCTCCTCTAGTATAGTGCCTTAGTCTGTTTTATGTGTGTGTGTGTGTGTTTGTGCACATGTGCACATGTTTTCATGTAAATTCAATAAATGTACAGAAAGAACTGCCTCATTATTGTTTCCTAAAGCTAAACTGATTAGTTTAGCCTTTTGGTCTTGTGAAATTAATAGTCTCTACTCATCCATGATGCTTATGGAGGTGTAGAACCAAATGGCATTAGAAGCCCCATTATTCCAAGGCCTACAAAACGTTCTCCTTCAAGGGTTAGGGTTTCCTCTCTGGACCGTATCGTCCGCAGACATGTTCTTATCCATGTCCGTGTTGATGGGAACAAACGTTTAGCTGGCACCGTCCATGAATCTGATTATGACCTTGATTCCCTGGCTCCCAAGAGGCCGAGGCATTCCATGTTTTGCTTGCCTAGAAGGACCCTCGTATGTCGTTCGTCTTCCCGAGTCCGTGGACATGACTCGCCAAGTCCTAATGTTCGTGCTTTGGTTTCTCGTTCTCCTGGAAGGGATCACTTGCGTCGCTCATCATGCATCCGCGTATGTGACTTGTCGGAGCCAAGAGCTGATGCAGGTCCATCTTCCCACATTCGTGGATGTGACTCGTCAGTGGCAAGGGATGTCCTACGCCTGTCTAGTGTTCAGGATCCCTCTCTTTCATCTACCTCAGGATGTCAGCTGCCTTTGCATGAAGCAGAGGAGGGGGGAAAGTCAGGAGTTTCTAGCTCCCTACAGGGAGGTTGTTGATCTCATTTGTGAGTTCAACAATCTCTCTGAGAAGTCTGGGACTCCTGCTTCTATGACTCCTACAGGCATAGAAGCCTTACTTGGTCCAAAGAAGGATGCAAGGACTTCTTTTGAGTTACCTTGTTCCAGACATGCTAGTTTTAAGATGTGAATTCTTTGGTTTCGGGACGGGGTAATTCTTTGCATTCCAACAAATCCTTCAAGCTTCTTTCCCCTCCTCTGGTTCATCACAGGAAGTATTACTCAGCAAGTCTCGTACCTCTGTTGGGTAGACAGGTCAACTCTGATGTCATTCGTTTGAAGCCTTGGCTAACACTAGATCAGGCCAGGACTGATGGTCCTGCTTTCACCTTTCAAGAAGCATCTACCGTGGAGTCTACTGCCTCTTCTGCCTTTCAGACTGTCTCATGGCTGGATTTGTGGTCTACAGCAGTTGCTAGGATTTCTTCTCTCCATTCTGTGAGAGATTCGTTTGAAAGTCTGTCTGTCATCAGGTTACTTCAATCTGGTGCTAAAGCCATATCATACTTAGGCCATTGGAATGCTGATTTGTGGACTAACTTCTTACTGATGAGAAGGGATGCAGCCCGTCCTAAAGTATCTAGATCGGTTGATGCGGACTCTCTACTATCTTTACAGAATGGAGATCTCCTAGGATCCCAGCTTCTGCCTGAGGAACAACTGCAAGCTGCTATCATCAGATGTCGAGCCGGCACTAATGATCGACTTGTCCAACAGGCAGTGGCTAAGTTTCAGTGTCATCCTTCAGTTCCAAGACAGATTAAGCAGTCCCTTCCAAGGAAACCTTCAAAACCTTCGACTTCATCTAAGGTTACCTGACCAACTCCATCACCAAGGAAGCAGCCTCAGCAGCGTCCCTTTCGATTTCGCCCTTCAAAGCCAGGGAGGGGGAGTAAGGGCAGGGACAGGGGAGGATGTTGGTAGATTGGGCGCCACTCTCCGCCCGTTGCCACCGGTGGGGGGTTGCCTAACGAGCCACTGGGCTACGTGGCAGTTGCAAGGAGTGGAACGCTGGGTAGTGGATGTCCTTTGGGTAGGATGTTTACTTCCATTCGACTCCCCTCCTCTCTCCGATTGTCCTCTCCCACACCTGACTTACACCCAGGAGTCTACGAAGCACTTAGCTCTTCAGGAGGAAGTGAAGAAGATAATGGACAAAGGAGCAGTGGAAAAGGTAGTCCGTCCTTCTCCGGGGTTCTTCAGTTGGATTTTCCTGGTACCAAAGGCCACTGGCAATTGGAGACCGGTGATAGGTCTCTCAACTCTGAACCTTTTCGTCAGGAAGACGAGGTTCAGAATGGAGACACCTCAGACAGTCTTAACAGCTGTAAGAGACAAAGACTTCATGTCAACCATAGACTTGAAGGATGCCTACTTTCAGATTCCTATCCACCCTTCGTCCAGGAAGTTCCTCTGCCTCAGTCTTGGGGAGCATGTTCCAGTTCAAGGTTATTTGCTTCGGATTGACAACAGCACTGCAAGTGTTCACAAGAGTCTTTACCCTAGTGTTGATGTGGGCTCATGCTCAGGAGATTCGCCTGTTGATATATCTCAATGATTGGTTGGTCTTAGCAAGTTCCCGGGAAAGGCTGATTCGGGACAAGGACCGTCCTCTCCAGTTTTGTCACATCCTGGGTGTCGTGATAAATCTGGAGAAGTCCAATCTTCTTCCCAGCCAGAGGATTCTGTACCTGGGTATGGTAATAGACACAGCCTCGTCAAGGGTTCTCCCATCAGACCAGAGGAGTTAGAGGTTCAGAGGGAAGAGCAACCAGCTCACCAGTGGCAAGTAGTTCTGGGCCTCTTGGTCTTCTCTTGAGAAGCTGGTCCCTCATGGGCATCTCCGTAATTGGTCCCTGTGGTGGAGACTGAAGGAGTTTTGGTCCCCTGCAGGAGATTTCCCTCAGCTCCAGGTTCGGGTGCTCATCTGGAAGAACTCCTGACTTCACGGGTGTGGAGCCCTCAGGACAAGCAACTCCACATCAATGTGTTGAAGTTGAAGACTGCCTTCCTGGGTCTTCAGGAGTTTCAGGAGAGGGTGGTAGGTCACTGTCGCTCTGATGTCAGACAACACTTCAGTGGTAGCGTATGTGAACAAACGGGGGGTTGGTGTCACTCCAACTTCACTCTCTGATGGTCGAATTACACCAGTGGGTGATTTACAACTTGGTGGAGCTCATAGCTAGGTACATTCCAGGCAAAAGGAATGTAGTGGGCAACAAACTAAGTCATCAAGGACAAGTTTTAGGTATGGGGTGGTCTCTGCATCAGGATGCAGTGGACAGGCTGTTTTGTCTGTGGGGAAGACCCATGTTAGATCTCTTCGCCACAAGGTTCAACGGAAGTTAGAGGTTTATTGTTCGGTGGTCCCAGATCTGTTCACTGTAATGGAGGACGCTCTTCAACATCCTTGGGACAAACTGGAAGTTTACGCCTTCCCTCTGTTCTGCCTGATCTGTCATGTCCTGAACAGAATGATGAGTCTAAGAATCTCAGGATGACCCTAGTAGCTCTTTTGTGGCCTCAGGCAGAGTGGTTCCTGGATCTTCTGTCTTTGCTCTCAGCGGCACCAAGAGAGATGCCCCCCTTGGTACAATTCTCTGCCAACCTCACGTAGAGAGGTACCATCAATCAGTATGGTTCCTGTTGAAATTTTTGTAGCCTAACCCATCCAAAAATGTTACAATTATGCGATCCACCCACCTGTTCACGTTGTTCTTCTTTTATTATACAATCCAGCTTTTGACTACAAAAACCACAGAACAGACTCACAAACCAAAATTAACAACCTAATAATCAGAGAGCTCTCTCGGCTGCACTACACTCTATTCAACACTCCCACATGCATTTGTTTACATTTTGCTCCCTCCCACCATTTTGTCCTATGACGTCACTTCCTACAACATCACAACAAGAATGGACTTTTAAACAAAGAATGCTTTGCTATAAAAGCATCTTATAAAATTAAACGTGTGCTTTTTATACATTTTGTAATGCCCATACCATTTCACTAATGCAGAAAATAAAAATAAAATAATGATGATTAACTTTTAAAACTAACATATAATCACCTTTGTCTTCACGGCTGGAGGTTATCCAGTATCTCTTATGACCGAGAGGTTTTTCTGGCAGAGCAGCAACTCAGATGTCCGGCTACCTCAGGAGATCTTCGTCAGCCATTTACCAGGGCAAGTGGGCCGTCTACTGTGATTGGTGTCCTCGACAGGGTTTCTCTCCACTCGGAGCTTCTGTTCAATAGATAGCTAATTTCCTAATCTATCTCAGGACAGAGAAGGGCCCTTCTGTTTCTGTTATTAAGGGCTACAGGGCTGCTTTAGGATTAGTTCTCCGTCTGAAAGATGTGGACATATCTTCATCCTGGGAAATCACTATGTTGTTCAAGAGCTTTGAGCAATCTTGTTCTCCTAGGGAACTCAAGCCTCATACGTGGGACCTAGCTCTGGTACTGGGTAGTCTTACTCGAGTCTCTGTTCGAGGCACTTAGTCAATAGTCAGACAGGGAATTGACTTTGAAAACAGCCTTCCTCCTGGCCTTAGCTTCTTCGAAGAGAGTTGGTGAGCTCCATGGTCTGCATTATGACGTCAAACACACCAGGGTTTGGGTGTCAGTTGCTTTCGAATTTGTCCCAGAATTCGTGGCTAAGACTCAAAATTCCTTGGTTCAAGGTGACAGATTCGTCTCATTCTCCATTCCCTCCCTTGGGGATTTTGTTGACAATGATCCTCAGGAGTTACTGCTTTGCCCTGTCAGAGCATTGCATTGTTACCTGAAAAGGACTTGTCACCTAAGACCTAGGTGCCATAGACTTTTCGTTAGCACAGGCCGAACCAAGAAAGAAGTGTCCAAGAATACCATTTGGTTTGGCTACGTGAGGTTATTAGACAAGCCTATGCCTCATTGTCAAGTTCTCTCTCCAATAACGTACATGCTAAAGCACATGACAGCAGAGGAATAGGTTCCTCTCTGGCATTTAGGAAGAACTTGTCTGTTCATAGGATTTTGAATGCTGGGTCTTGGCTCCGTCAGACTAATTTCACTTCCTTTTACCTGAAGTACATTGCCCACAGGTCCTTGGGCACATTTTCCTTGGGTCTGGTGGTGGCTGCTCAACAAATTGTGTAGCGCGTCCAGTGCCCCTGGCAGGACCGTTTGTATCTTGCCTAAGATGATAGTGTGGAAGAGAGAATGAATGAGGTGACTGGTCTCTTTTCTTTCCCTTTTTTCACTTTCTTCTTTACCTCCAGGCAGTTTTGAAGAATAACACATTATACGCTGGAACTGTTGCAGCCATACTGTTACAGCATTTAGATGTTCCGTACAACATACAAATATGCTTCTCAGTAACCTTTACTTCTCTCTCCAGCAACGGGAATAAGAAGTGGTGACAAACCCATTATGTGTGGCTGACAGGGTTTGTTGCATGAACAGATATAATTCTCTTTGACTTCCATATACAGTATGCATTGAATCTAACAGTCTGCATTGTATTTTAGCCTGGTGAATTGGGTGTTAGATACCCTCTTATCTAACAACTCAGAGGCTTAGGTCTCCTTCCTTAGAACCCTAATTTCTAGGAAGTTCGATCAGGTATGCTGAACCTCCAGTCAGTTAAGGATTTTCATACCTCCCTCCAAGCGTGAGGCTAGCCTGATGTAAAGACTGATGGTTTCTTCCGCGTATGAACAAATGACACATTTTTAATTAATTTTTATTTTTCATAGCTAACAAATCTGAGGTCTTAACATAGACTACCCGCCTCTAGCCACCCCTCTTATGGTTTATCCTGGGTTGGAGGAAAACCTGATGCGTCACAAGGTTCCAGCTAGGTCTCTGACCCGCTACCACCTCATCTGCATATTAAATGCCAGATGCTACAGATTCCTTACGTATACGATTTTGATTATTTTTTAACCGGTTTCCAGCTGGCGCCAGAAGACTTATCCTAATGTTAAGACCTCAGGTTTGTTAGCTATGAAAAATACAAATTAAAAATTTTTCATTTTTTGTGAAAACTGATTACTTAGATCCAGAGTTGTCTGTTGTATTTCATACATTAGCTAAAAGGTATTCTTTTTGCTCTTATTGGAATATTGTTGAAGTTACTTCACTAGGTAAGTGTGGGCAGAAGCTCTAGTCCTGTGATTACTGCAAAATTTCTATTAACTGCCATATTTAAAATTTTTGGAGTATGTTTGCAAAATATTTGAATGCCAGTGCTGAGGGTAATCATCTGTCCCCTAGTTTGCTGTTTTGCTTTTGCAAGGGCATTGGTGTTCTTCTTCCATTCCAGTTTCATAAAGAAAACTTTAGATTATGGTCTTGACGTTTCTATGATTGGTATTCACTTGAATGCTGATTTTGACAGTATTAATCATGAGGTTTATGTTTTCAAACTTAGACAAATTGGGATTGGTGGACCATTAATAAATTTATTATTGAATTTTTAACTAGTAGACTGCAAAAATTAGTTGTTGAAGGACACTTTATTGACTACAGGAATGTAAGCTATGGTGTTTCCCAGGCTAATGTTCATGGCCAGTTACTTTTTGAGTATTACAGTCTCAGAGACAACTATCAGAAGCAAAAAAAAAAAAAAACAAATTTTAAGCAGTCGTTGTAATTTACTATTTTTATATTTTTTTCAACTTGCAAGGATACATTACTCAGGGTAAAAAAAGTTTTTTGGATATCCGGATGTTTACATTTTTTGTCATATTTGGTAATCTCAGGTGAATTCTCTGGTAATTATTTCCTTTTTGTTCATTGATCGTTTTTTTATCTAAGTAATACTGTTTTATTTTTAATATTGGATTTTTCATGTTTTATTAATATTTGTTATGTGATTTCTAATGATAATGTTTCTGCATGACTTTCAGAGGAGCCTTAGCACCAGAGAGACTACACGAGTATCTCATTGGAAGTATTGAGTACTTGAGGCAACTCACTCTAAGAATGCATTCAACCCTTATGGACAACTTTGAGCAAGACTCTGATAACATAGTTAGCAAGGCCAGTCTATGATAGCCATATTTATATTGCAGTAGATTCTTATATATTTTTTGATATGCAGTAGGTATTTATAATAATGCATAAGCCAAAAAATAAAAAATCTCATCAGAATGTTTGTCATTGTACTGTATTTTCTACATTCCGTAATTGTTAATTTTTACCTTTTCATATATTTAATAATAATGTTTTCAGTACAGTACATTATACAGTATACTTTAGTTTTATGATAGTTTTTGTGATAAATAGCATAATTTCTATTGATTATTCCTTTATTGCTATCCACATTTGTTATTCAAATCGTAGTTTATGGATTTATTCAGAATACCGTCCAGCAATAGTATTTGGGCCTCTCTTGTTTGTATGTTCCAGCCCACCGTACTAGATAGTAAGTGTGGTTTGCGGATAAATGAATAAATTCAGGCATTCTGAAAAAAAAAAGGAATCTTTTAAACTCTTAACTTTATCTCTCCCTAAAATTGTTGGGTGTCATTTGCAAAAAATTAGAGAGAAACAAAAGGGTTGAATTCACTGTTATATAGGTAATGAAAAATTAGGAATGTATAGTATTCTTATGTTGTTCAGTATGGTGTAATCATGGGCTTTGTTTTTTAGGATTGGGATAAGTTCACTTACATTTAGTCTTATTTAGTTACAGTGGGTCCCTGCTTACTCGCGGATTAGCAGTTGCGGTTTCAGTTACTCGCAGGTTTTTCTGTGGAACTTATCTCCAGATATATCACGGAAAATTCACTAATTTGCAAATTTTTTCGCAGATCAATATTCACTTATTATGTATTTTCATTTTATTTTCATGACTAAATACATTTTTTATGATAAAAAATGATTTACTAATTACTAATTTTCAAATATTAATAAAATTTAAACAGCAAGATATCAATAAAATGCTAAATTAAAATCATGAAAAATCACAAAACAGCTTACCAGTGTACATGAACACCTCAGTTCAACTCTCTCTCTCTCTCTCTCTCTCTCTCTCTCACTGAGATAAGAGAGATTTTTTATGTTTCTGTACATGTGTTGATTTGTTCTGTATGATAAATAAATGATTTACTAATTTTCAAATATTAATGTTAATGTAAGAACAGCAAAATATAATTTCATTCGTTTTTCCCAGTTTTATTCTGTCGCCGACTTTATGGGAAGGGAAGAAGGCCTGTTAATCGTCTTGACATATTGACATGTGAAGGGGGCGAGCACCAGAGCAAAATTCTCTCTCTCTCTCTCTCTCTCTCTCTCTCTCTCTCTCTCTCTCTCTCTCTCTCTCTCTCTCTCTCTCTCTCTCTCTCTCTGCCAAAGGATACTTAGAATGTGAGAGATGGATAGTTAGATAGATAGATAGAAAGCACTCTCTCTCTCTCTCTCTCTCTCTCTCTCTCTCTCTCTCTCTCTCTCTCTCTCTCTCTCTCTCTCTCTCTCTCTCTCTCTCTCAGTACTTTATATATCCTTTATTGAGATATGAATTACTGTATCATTAAAAATATGAAACTCCAGAAAGTTCACAAAGCCATCATCAAATGAGAGCTTGCATTTATACATATGTACGTGTTAGAGTTTTTTTTATTGGTTGGAAGAGTTGGAAGTAGCTAATCACAGAGCTTGTAGCAACCCCCCCCCTCTCCATGACGACATGCTATTGGCTGGAAGAATTAGAAATAGCCAATCATAAAGCTTGCAGCTCAGATACTTTGTGTATATATAGTCAGAGGGTGAGTTGTATTCTCTCTCTCTCTCTCTCTCACACTGAGATAAGAGAGAGATTTTTATGCATATGTAACGTGTTTATTTGCTTTGTTATGATAAATAAATGATTTACTAATTTTCAAATATTAATGTAAGAACAGCAAAGTATCATTTAATTCATTTTTCCCTGTCTTTTTCTGTCTCTGACTGTAGGGGGAGGGATGAAGGCCTGTCAGTCATCTTGATTGACTGTGAAGGGGGAAACACCTGGGCAAAATTGACATATTGACCATGAAGGGGGGAACACCTGGGCAAAATTCTCTCTCTCTCTCTCTCTCTCTCTCTCTCTCTCTCTCTCTCTCTCTCTCTCTCTCTTTACACCAAAGGATATGTAGAATGTGAAATGGATAGATAGATAGATAGAAAGGGAGAGTGGTTGATAGAAAGATATAAATTTTTTAACCGATATAAACATAACTCAGCTCAGTGCTTCTCTCTCTCTCTCTCTCTCTCTCTCTCTCTCTCTCTCTCTCTCTCTCTCTCTCTCTCTCTCTCTCTACGCCAAAGGATGCGTAGAGTGTGAGAGATGGATGGATAGATAGATAGATAGGTAGATAGATAGATAGATATATAGATATAAATTGTTTAACCGATGTAAACATAAGCCAGTTCAGGGCTTCTCTCTCTCTCTCTCTCTCTCTCTCTCTCTCTCTCTCTCTCTCTCTCTCTCTCTCTCTCTCTCTCTCCAAAGGACTCTAGTAGAATGTGAGAGATGGATGGATAGATAGATAGATAGATAGATAGGGCTGGAAGTAGGAATCACACAGCAGGGTATGTTACCTTGATGCTGATTGGCTTGTAGCATGACACACTTGGTTGGAAGAATTAGTAGCAACCAATCACACAGCAGATATCAGCTTTGCTAGTTACTGATTGGCTTGTAACTCTGATGCTCTGTGAGGGAGTTTTCCCTCTTTTTTTATGACTGATTTTAGTTTAATGTTTGCTGATACTGTATAGTGTATTCTTATAACTTAGTTATGTGAATTAATCTTTATTTACCTTTGTGTACTACTATCACTAGTGTATTAAATATTTTTAATGTGCAAATGTAATTTTGTTCTCTCTCTCTCTCTCTCTCTCTCTCTCTCTCTCTCTCTCTCTCTCTCTCTCTCTCTCTCTTAAGGGTAACTTCACACACACAGTTGTGAGCCATATATTTTTAAGGGTAATGTTGTAAGATGGTTTTGAAATCATATTAAAAGGTTTTAGGATGATAGTTTAAGGTATATTTGGTGTTTGAACTATTAAAATAGGCAGTTATAAGCATTTTTAGAGGGGATCTTTGATGTTTGAACTATTAAAGCAGACAGTTATAAGCATTTTTAGAGGGGATCGTTGATGTTTGAACTATTAAAGCAGGGAGTTATAAGTGTTTTTAGAGGGATGTTCCAACTTATCGCGAATTTTTGCTTAACGCAGGTGGTTGTGGTCCCTAATCCCCACGATTACCGGGGACCCACTGTACATATATACGGTATATGAAAACTAGTCTTTAGTTCTCTTAATGAAGACAATAGAATTAACATTTTATCTAATTTGCAAGGGATCATTTAGCACCTTCATTCAGACTAGTATCCCACTTTCAGTTTGCCCTCAGTGGCACTGTAAAGGAAAGTGTTGTGTTTGGGTATTGTTTTAATAACCTCTTGTACTTGGAAACTGCTGTAGGGTCTTGAGCATTGGATTCTCATAATAATGCAGTGTAAAGTTTTTAATGTATATTTTCTTGCAAAACATATTTTCACTAAGAAAATACTACAATGTTTCAATCTAAAATATTTGCCTTTTAAGTAGGCATGGCACCATTGATTATGCTAGGTTTACCAATAAATACACAGTAATATTTTTTTATTCTTTTGAGTAATTTTCAATTCATGGAACTTATTTCTGTAAAGTGTTACCCATAGTGTACATAAATCTTGGGTATTGTATGCCTTTATTATTTGATCTTCCTAATGTGAAAAATTGTATAGAAGTACAATAATTCAAGTCTCTGGTAGGCAATTAAATCTATGCAATATGAGATTTGTGTGCCATAAGTATATCTACAATAGCTCTTTTTGAGAATTTTTATATCGCTTGAATCACCAAAAGGAAGAATGTTCTACTTTTAATAACTTTTGAGGTCTATGTTATTTAGTGGATGATATAATACAGTTATATGAAAATTTAGTTGTGGTGATTTTCCCTTTTTATTTAAAGGTTAATACATATGATATTCATTTATAATATAGTTGTACTTATAGCCAGTCTTAAGCCTACCAGCTCCCATTGCATTAATTTTTGCCTTTTAGTTTTCAAACTAAGTTGTCTAAATTCTTTACCCTTTTTCAGTTTTTGCTTTATCCTTACATTGTTCACTTGTTTATGATGAAGTCCTTCACTGTGGTCGTTTTGTATGTTTTGTGAAATCATGCACCTCTTTCATTTATGGAAGAATAGAGGACAGAATCAGTTAGCTGTGGTAGATTTAACCATGTTGCTAGGGTCTCCCATCTGTCGTGAGGCTAACAAAATCATTATTAATGTATTTGCCAGCTGGTCAACAGTTCCCAGAGATTTCCAGATTTTTTAATATTGAGGAAGCCTTTTTTTCACTTTTCATTTACTTCTACTTGTTCCCACCTAATTACTGATTGTTGAAGTGGCTTGAGAGGATTGACTAACTTATATTTGGAGTTGCAGCTATTTCAAAAGCCTCCTTAGAAGAGTGGCTTTTTTAAAAAAACCCTATTTCTGGTTGATAGAATTTTTGGTGGTGGTCTTACAGCTGCTGGAGGTCTACATACCAATCCCTCCGAGACCATCATCAGTATCATTCTAATTTTACCAAATGAAGGAAGGTACATATGCTGGGGCTATCCCGATTGTAAGTCATGGCGCCTAATTCCGGGCTCCCAAGGTTGACAGAAAAGATGCAAAACCTTCCTAGCACAAACCTTTGGACTGTCTAGCCTCTGTTAATGTCTGCCAAGTGATGATCACCAATACTAGCAGACACAGAGGTTTGGATCTTGTTTGCAAAAATTCTTGACAGATTTTTCTCTATGGATGACTGCTGAATCAGAACCAGTTTCTTTGAAGGCCTACTGCTGTCTAGACTAAAATTAATCATTTTTCCAGGAATCTCAGCGGTCTTATGCTGATATGGTGTATCCAGACAACCATAGATACTAAAGTCTGATTGAGGACTTGTAGAGCAGTCACCAGACTGAAAAAATGCATGAAACTGGAAAATATTTTCCCTTTTAGACAGCAAAAGTATTTCGTAAATGTAGGATGAGTTGGGACTTGGAATTAAGCAACATAATGTCCATGGATACCAGTGAGATGTCCTTGATTTACTGCTAACACTGACTCCACTGTTCGTATACTGATGATGAAGGGCTGTTGCAGAATTTTATTGGGTGAATGTTTTCTAAGTTCTCACTCCCAGCCGTGTGAATAATTTAGCTTTGTGGTCTGGTTAAACTACTTGATAATAAAAATAACAGTTTAATAGAACTAAAGGATTGATCAGGGAAAGGTGTCCCTTCCTCTTTGGTTGGGGCAACTGCTGACTTCAAATGAGGATACCTTGACTTGGCAGGTAACACTGTAGCTGCTGACAAAACCTCAGTTGCTGCATTGTAAGGGAGCCCTAAAGTCCTATGGCTGTTTGCAGAAGAAGAACCTTCTGGTTTTACCTTTTTGGCAGATCTTTCTCATTTTATGTGTTGAGGTTGCTGAAGGATGAACACTGTGGGGAGTTCAGCATTTGGCAAATTTGCCAGAATTTTTGCAGACAACTCTTCTCACAGCATCTTCATCAGTCTAACTCAGGAACATGATAGGAACAAGACCCAACCTCTGTGTCAGCTAGGGGCAGAGGCTAACAGAGTTGAGACTTCTTTAGTTCATCCTAAGAAGGCTATACATCTCACATGTCAACCTCGACAGCCTGGAAAGTAGGTGTCATGCTTTTGGGTTGGGGACAGTCCTGATGTATGCGCCATTTCTTCACAGGGTTCAATGAGTGATGCTAATGATGGTTCGGGACTAAAACTCCATGGCATGGCATGGAAATGTGTGTCAAAATACTTCAGATGACTCCTCCAGCATTTTGTTAGAAGACTCCCTTGTTGGACATTCCATCCTTGTCCTAACCTCAGAGTATTACCAGGGTCTGGTACAGGCTAGTTCAAAAGTTATTCATTATTTTACCATTAAATCTGCCTTACAGAAGAATTTGCTTTTTCAAGGAGTGTGAGTGAGCCTCATGTTTAGCTGGGAGTTCCCTTCACCAGAGGTTGGTCTTCATTCAGGCTGTCTATTGCTCCTGGCTTCATTTTTGACACTGACAACCAGTAGTCAAAATGACCCCATTACCCCATTTTCTAGCCTAGCTCTAGTGCTTGCTTATGTAGAAAACCTCCTTCTTTGCCAAACAAGTGCCTTCCATCACTGCCTGAAGAAAATGAGAAAATGTGGGTGATTCCAAAGTTTCCTGCCTTGAAAAATAGTGCCTTACTGGCTGAGGCAAGTTGTGCTTCAAGTGGGTGCATAGGTGTCTGCTGACTTGGCAGGTAGCCATGTTAGTGACTGTTCTTGCTGACACACTCAATTTCTGTTGCCTTCAAGAGAAACATTTGAGTTCAGTGCCATTCTAAAGGCAGTTATGTGGAGATGTCAGTATACCTCTGCTAGTATTACCTGTGAACTATGAGGCACAAATATTGGTTTTCATACCCCACCCTTTCACAAGGTGATGTGGTATTCATAGATTATGAGTTCCATGTCTCATCTGAATGATTAGTGGATCACTGTGCCTTGTTGAAGCATCACCAAGTATTGTCTATCCATCTCCACTTTGCTTTCGGCTGCCATCATGTAAAGATGTCTCTATGCTTCTCTGCCCGACTGCTGTTCACTTTCCTTTTCTTGTTGTTTTTGTGTATATGAGTATGAGTATTTGTTTGTTTTGTATCTATACATAATGCAAACCCCTAACTTGCAACAGCCTGGGAAGAGGAAACATTTTATTATAAGGCACTGCCCAGGTAAAAACAAACCTTGTAATCGGTTCCTCTCCTCTTTAGTTAGTTAGTTATAAATGATTTGTTTAGCCAGACCTCTGCCTCTCCTCTTTAGAGATAGACCCTCATACTTTGTGTACGTCATGCAGGAAGCATGACACTAATCAGAATAGTCCATGTAGTGAGTGTCAAGTATAGCCTTCTAAACAGTGGGTGAAGTTTGCTCGGAATAAGAAGAGAGAGGAGAAAGTTTCTCCGGTGTCATCGGAGTGCAGTACTCCGCTGGTGACACCGAAGATTCTCTGATTCATTCTTGCCCCCAGCCAAGCTTCCACCTCCAGTTGCTACTCCTGAGGGAGCAGTTTCTCCTTTGCCATCTCTTACTGTGTTGTCAGTAGAGAGCCAGCATAGGGGAACGGTCGACAGGTTGACTATCCAGCGGTCTTGATTTGCTTCGGGGGGAATTCTTCCTCGGGGGGCCACTCTTCCTTGTGGTGAGTGGAGATGGCCTCACTTAACCCCACTTGTCTTACAGGTGTTGTGGAGCCTGAGGGGCTTAGTGAGTTATGGCCATTCCTATGCCTCCCAGGGGAGCTGAGTGTTGAGGGATTGATCTCCCACTTTATGGCCTCCAAAGGCCTTCTAGTAACCTCTTCCATAGTAACTGTCACTACCTCTACAGTTACGGTGTCTACCAGCTTCATGGCCACCACATATCTGTATCTGATTTTACCGATAGACCAGATCGTGACTCTCAAGAACAGGAGGTATAGGATGCGGACCATCAAGTGTTCTTATCTTCCTATGCTGAGGTGCTGGAATTAATTCGTGGTTATAACGGCTTGTCCGAAGGGCTGGTGACAACCAATTTGGGTTTATCCTTGGCTATCGAAAATTTACTAGGCCCTAAGAAAGAAGCAAAACACCCCTAGGGTTGCCATGCTCCAAACTTGCCAGATGAATTCTTAGGCAAGTGAATTCTCTTATCTCTGGTCAGAACATTCCAGTAGATCCTTCAAGTTACTACCTCCACCTCTTCCCCGGCATAGACGTTTTTATACTGCTACGCTGGATGTTTTACAATATAGACAAGTTGACCCATACCTAGTTCTGTTAGGCACCAGAATATCCTTGCACCAAATTAAGGCAGAGGGCACTTCTTTCACTTTTCAGGAATCAGCAGCAATGGAGGATTCCGCTTCTTCGGCCTTTCAAGCTATTTCTTGGTTAGACCTTTGGTCAACAGCAGTGGCAACGGTCTCCTTCACTGCTATGGCCAAGTCTGCAGACTGTGCATCCTTTCCGAGATTATTACAGTCTGGTGGAAAAACCATCTTATACTTGTCCCATCCAATGGCTAATATGTGGGCCAACTGGCTGCTTAAAAGATGAGATTCTGCCCTCTCCATGTTCTTGAAGTTCGTCAGTACAGATTCAATGCTAGCCTTAAGGAATGGGGATATTTTAACCTCTACGTCTCTGTTTCCAAGAGACCAGTTAGACTTGTCAGTTGATAGACACAGAGCTGATAATAATGACAGGTTGGAACATCAGGCTGTCTCAAAATCATCCGTTCCTTCTTTTGCTAGCACATCCAAAACAAGGCCTCAAACGTCTACATCTCACCAAAGAAGACTCAAGTTTTGACAGTTCAACTTAAGGTTCATCAACCATCTCCTTCTATGTCCAAGAAAACTCCTCAGCAACGACCCTTTCAGCCCCGCTCTTCCAAGCCTGGGAAAGGAGGCAGAGGCAGGGTCAGGGGAGGTAGACAATAAGAGGGGCACCCCTCCCCACTCACTGCCATTGGTGGGGGATGCTTGGCAAGCCACTGGGCAACTTGGCAGCAGTTTGGGGCAGAGACCTGGGTAGTAAATGTTCTTTGGGTGGGATATTTACTCCCCTTCGAGTTCCTCCCCTACTCTCTTGAGTGTCATCTTCACCAATCAACTTACTCTCTAGGTTCGGCAAAACATCTAGCCCTTCAAGGCAAAGTGAAGATGATGGAAAAAGGAGCCGTGGAGATCGTGAAGGAAGTATCTCCAGGATTTTACAGCCGTGTCTTTCTGGTTCCCAAGGCTTCGTGCAATTGGAGACCAGTAATAGACCTATCGACCCTTAAGCTCTTCATTAGGAAGACACGGTTCAGAATGGAAACTCCTCACACAGTTCTTCAAGCCATCAGGGAGAATGATGTCATGCTCACAACAGATCTGAAAGATGCTTATTTCCAGATTCCAATTCGTCAGTCTTCCTGGAAGCATCTTCATTTCAGTCTGGGGGAGATTGTTTACCATACAAAGTTCTTTGCTTTGGTCTTTCCCCACAAGTCTTCATCAGAATCTTCACCTTAATTTCGACATGGGTAAATTCTCAATGAATATAGATCTTAAGATACCTCGATGACTGGCTGGTTCTAGCGGATTCTCATGTAAAGTTGATCCAACACAGGGATTGTCTTCGTCAATTGTGTCACGACTTAGTCATTGTGATAAATTTAGAAAAGTCAAACCTCAATCCAAGTCAGAGGCTCCTTTACTTGGGTATGATATAGACATGACAGCAGTGAGAGTATTCCCTTCAGAGCAATGACTAGAGAAGTTCAGGAACTTTGCCCATCTGTTCCTCTCCAAACAAAAGCAACCCGCTCGTCAGTGGCAGGTCATTCTGAGCTTCCTATCATCCTTAGAGAAGCTAATCACTCACAGTCGAATAAATATTCGATCCCTCCAATGGAGACTAAAGGAGTTCTGGTCTCCTGCAAGGGATCCTCCCTTGTTCCAAGTACCATTATCAGTAGAAGTGAGGGAAGACTTAGCTTGGTGGCTGGATGGTAGGAACCTGACTATAGGAGTGCCCTTTCACTCTACACCTCCAGAGATTTTTCTGTTCTCAGACGCCTTGCATGAGGGTTGGGGAGCACACTTAGAGGATCTTCTAACGTCAGGAGAGGGATCACCAAGACAAACAGCTCCATATCAACATCCTGGAGTTGAAAGTTGCCTTCCTAGCACTTCAGGAATTTCAGGAAAGGGTAGCTGGGAACTCTGTAGTTCTAATGTCTGACAACACTAAAGTGGTAGTTTATGTCAACAAATGGGGGTTAGTGTCTTGTCATCTTCATGACTTGATAGTTCAGCTACACGAGTGGGCGGTATCTCAGTCAGTAGTTCTCTCTGCCAGATACATCCAGGCAAGAAGATCGTGGTGGCGGACAAGCTGAGTCGCCGGGGTTAAGTTCTGAGAGCAGAGTGGTCACTGCATCAAGAAGTGGCGGAAAGGCTTTTTCATCTATGGGGAAGGCCATTAATAGAGCTTTTTGCAACGAGACACAATAAAAAACTAGAGGTATTTATTCAGTCGTTCCAGATCCTTGGGCCGTGGCGGAGGACGCCCTTCAACATCCTTGGGACAATCTGGATGTCTACACCTTTTCTCCCTTTTGCCTCATCCGTCAAGTCATCCTCCTAATTGGGACCTAACACTGGTACTTAACAGTCTCACATGCAGTCCATATGAGCCCCTTAGAGCTTCTTCAGACAGGAATTTAACTCTTAGATGGTTTTCCTGTTAGCCTTAGCATCTTCCAAGAGAGTAAGTTAACTACACAGACTATCTTTTGACATTAAACACACGAGGGGTTGGGGTCTGTGGCCTTCGGATTTGTCCCAGAATTTGTGGCCAAGACACAAAATCCCTCTGTTCACAACGACAGATTCAAGGCTTTCTCCATCCCTACACTTTCATTTTTTGTTGGTGATGACCCTGGTGAGTTACTTTTATGTCCTGTTAGGGCACTGCATAAGTACCTAAAAAGGACTCTTCACCTCAGACCAGGTTACCGAAGACGTTTGTTAGTATAGGCAGGTTCATAGGATGTTAAAGGCTGGTACATGGCTGCTCCAAACCACTTTCACATCCTTCTATCTGCAGGACGTTGCCCACAGGTCCTTGGACACTTTTTTCTTGGGTCTGGTCTGGTAGTGGCTGCTCAACAAGTTGTGTAGCTCATCCAGTGCCCCTAGCTGGATGGTTTGTATCTTTCCTAAGATGTTGGTTTTGAAAGTGAGAGTAAGTGGTTTGACTGGTCTTCCTCTTTCTTTTTTCTCCTCTACTGGTGGGCAGTGGAGAGAAATTATCCATCATGCGCTGGAACTGGTCAGATACAGGTGAGTGTAGAGCTCCTTTCCATTAGTTTTACTTGTTTGTTCATACACATTACAAACTGTTTTGGAAGCAAGTCCCTTCCTCTCTCTCTTACAAGGGGAGAGAGGAAATGGTGACAAACAAGGCTGATGGCTAATGTAGTTTTGTTGTCTGCAACAGTTGAGTTCTATATCTCTTTACAAGACACAATGTACAGGAATCCCACATTGTCTCTTAACCCTTTAACGCCGAAGCCCTATTTTCAAAAACGTCTCCCGTATGCCGGTGGCCTCCGAGAGGTAGCGCCGAAGCGGAAAAAATGTTTTTTTCAAAAAATCACAGCGTGCTTAGTTTTCAAGATTAAGAGTTCATTTTTGGCTCCTTTTTTTCTCATTGCCTGAAGTTTAGTATGCAACCATCAGAAATAATAAAAAATATCATTATCATATGTAAATATTGGAATATATGACAGCGAAAAAAAAACTCGTATATAATTGTATACAAATCGCTGTAAGGAAAAAACGGTTGAAGCTAATGAGTTAATTTTTTTAGTTGTATTGTACACTAAATTGCGATGATTTTGGTATATAACAGATTGTAAAACGATTAAAGCAACACAGAGAAATTATTATCACAAAATGATGCATGAATTAAAATGCTGGACGTAAAAAAGTTTTTTCAAAAATTCACCAAAAATCAAAATATTGTGCTAGAGACTTTCCAATTGTGCCAAAATGAAGGAAATTGAGTGAATATTACTAGGCTGTAAGTTATTTAGCTTACAATTGCATTTTTGAACCATTTCGATCGAGTTAAAGTTGACCGAAGGTTGATTTTTTTCTATTTATTGTTATTTCGATGTAAATATAAAAAAAACTGTGAAGAGCTAAAGGAATATATTTTTTGTTGTATTCTACATGAAATTGCGCACATTTTGATGTATAACACTTTATGTAACGAATAATATGAAACGGCAAAAAAAATTACGACAAGCTGACGCAAGAAATGACAGGATTTTCAGCGGAGTCGGCGTCTTGTGAGCGAAGGAAAATTTTTTTTTCAAAAATTCACCAAAAATGTCCATATAGTGCTAGAGACTTTCCGTTTGTTGCAAAATGAAGGTAAATGATTGATTGTTACTCGAATGTAATAATTATGGCTTACGGATGTGTTTTTCGATCATTTCGGTCGAGTCAGTTGACAGAATGTTAAAATTTTGTCAGTTATCGTGATTTCAGCGAAAATATTTAAAAACTGTGAAGAGCTAAAGGAATGACATATTTTTTGTTGTATTCTACATGAAATTGCGCACATTTTGATGTATAACACTTTATGTAATGAATAATATGAAACGGCGAAAAAATTATGGCAAGCTGACGCAAGAAATGACAGGATTTTCAGCAGAGTCGCATGGAGGAGCTTAAGGAAAATTTTTATTTAAAAATTCACCAAAAATCTAAATAATGTGCTAGAGACTTTCCGTTTGTTGCAAAATGAAGGTAAATGATTGATTGTTACTCGAAAGTAATAATTATGGCTTACGGATCGTTTTTCGATCATTTCGGTCGAATCAAAGTTGACGAATGTTAAAATTTTGTCAGTTATCGTGATTTCGGCGAAAATATTAAAAAACTGTGAAGAGCTAAAGGAATGACATATTTTTTGTTGTATTCTACATGAAATTGCGCACATTTTGATGTATAACACTTTATGTAACGAATAATATGAAATGACGAAAAAAATTACGGCAAGCTGGCGCAAGAAATGACAGGATTTTCAGCGGAGTTCGCGTGCTGAGCGGAGGAAATTTTTTTCAAAAATTCACCAAAATTCTAAATATTGTGCTAGAGACTTTCCGTTTGTTGCAAAATGAAGGTAAATGATTGATTGTTACTCGAATGTAATAATTATGGCTTACGGATGCGTTTTTGATCATTTGGTCGAGTCAAAGTTGACCGAAGGTTAAAATTTTGTCAGTTATAGTGATTTCGATGTAAATATTAAAACACTGTGAAGAGCTAAAGGAATGATATATTTTTGTTGTATTCTACATGAAATTGTGCACGTTTTGATGTATAACACTTTATGTAACGAATAATATGAAATGGCGAAAAAATTACGACAAGCTGGCGCAAGAAATGACAGGATTTTCAGCGGAGTTCGATGCGGAGCGGAGGAAAATTTTTTTTTTCAAAAATTCACCAAAATTCTAAATATTGTGCTAGAGACTTTCCGTTTGTTGCAAAATGAAGGTAAATGATTGATTGTTACTCGAATGTAGTAATTGAAACTACGGATGCGTTTTCGATCATTTCGGTCAAGTCAAAGTTGACCGAATGTTAAATTCACTTTGGTTGCTGGGTCCCTCTCCAGCATCCCAGTCTAAAACTCGCCTCACACGCTCACTTCCGACAGGCAGTATGCGCCTTTCACGGTCCTGACGCCTTTGTGACATATCTACAAACGTCCTGTTGCAGCACAAAAACGCAAAGCGTTTCGCCAAAGTTCTGCAAAACACGTCTGCGTCAAAATATCGCTCCTCCCGCAAGGTCCGGCGCTGATGCTATCTGGCGTGAGTAGGAAGGAATTCGCGCATGCGGCGTCTGGGTGATGCTCAAAAACAACACAACACCTGGATCCGTGAACTCCCAGCATCCGCCAAGGCGCGTGATTTGAAATCTTCCATAAACTAGGCCTATAATTATTTTTCCACGAATATTTAAAAAAGCATTTTCAGTCGACGTTTGCAACGTCCACTCGGCATTCGACAGACAATTTTTTGACGACGTTTAAAACATCCAACAGGCGTTTAAGGGTTAACCCAGATGTCTGGCTGGCACGTGACCTTTTACTTTACGGTTCAGAGGCATATGACTCCTTCCTGTGTCCCCCTTTGGCCAGGAAGTGAGCCCAGGTGAGCTGAACCTCCAGTCAGTTCTAAGGCTTCTCTATCCTCCCTCCAAGAGTAAGTGTCCCTTATGTTTAGACCAAAGGTTTGTTCTGTTACAAATTTTTAAATCAATTTGTATTTTTCATAACTAACAAACCTGTGGTCTTAACATATATTGCCCACCTCAAGCCAATCCCTCATAATTTACCTGGGCTAGAGAAAACTGACGTGATGCTTCCGAGATGGGGTATGGGAGGTCAACTCCTCCTCCCTCACACCCCCATCTTGGCCATCTCCCGATGCTACCAACTCCTTGTAACTTTTTTTGACTGGACTCCAGCTGGTGCTAGAGAATTTTTCCCTTATGTTAAGACCACAGGTTTGTTAGTTATGAAAAATACAAATTGATTTAAAATTTGTCATTTTTGGATGAAAGTTTGATGTTTGCATTATGCACGAGATTGGATGGTACATGAGGATACTATATCCAAATTATGGTTCATTTATATGCTGTATATTTTTTAGTTTCACAAAATGTTTTCATTGGAAAAAATCCAATAGCTGAAACCACGTTTGGCGCCACCCTTATGGCAGCTCAAGAACTAATGGTGGCTGATTCAAAAAGATCGTGGACCATGGGAGTTGCCAGATCACGGAATGCCAACTTTAAAGAGGTCGGACTGTATTATCATGTATGATACATTAGATACTTTACTGATTTTTACTTTACATTATTGAGTAGCATTTGATTGATGGAGGTTTCTTCTTCTTGGTAAACTTAGCAAAAAGTTGTGATGTATGCATATGACCTGTGCCTGTCTGTGCAAGCAGACATATGGATACTTGTGAAGACAATAAGGATTCTGAAAGCGTATGACTACAAAATTAGATTTGTGACTGGAGTATGCTGAGAAAATTTATGGAATTCTAAGAAGGGGAAAATAGTTTGAACCACATGATGAAAATAGAAGCTGAGCAATCAAGAACACAGTAAATGTGAAGTGGCAGGGCACTAACCAGTGGGAAGGCCTAGAAGAGTATAGAAAAAGAAAATAGGTGAGAACTTTAGCTGAATAGTAATTGGTGAATAATTTTGTTTGTGTAATATTGCTTTTCTTTGTCTTTCCACATTTTTATACTATATACTGTACAGTATGTGAAAATAATTTAATTTGTTACGTTTTGGGAAGGAATTAAATGTAGGAATGGTGTGTAGATTTTTTCTTGGTGAAGGTCATAGCACTGTGGCTTTGGCATGTCATTTATTTCAGTACCCAATTTGTTGTCAACCACATACTAAAAATTTTGGTTGCATGAGCTTTTGGTTTAAGATTACATAAATTTCTAATAACCAGAGATTTAAAAAATGCTTAATCTCTGTTTATTTCAAAAATAGTTCATAGACAGCATTAGGTGTATTCTCTTTAAACAAGTGTTCTCTCAGTGTTGTACAATTATGTTTTAGTCCAGTACTTCACGCTATTTCTAATGCCAGGCATTCAGTCCTTTGCAGTATTCTTAATGAAGGGCAATTATCAAGATTAGGTTAAATTTTTGTAATTACCTTACAGGGTAAAGATGAGCTATCTTCAAGCAAAATGTTTATTGACCTACATTTCACGAAAATATATAAACATTTAAAAAAAATTATATTAACCTATAAATATTAAGAGATACCATCCCAATGTGTAAAGCAAACACAATTTTGATAACAATACAATACAGTTAACACACTGAGTTGGTAGAATACTAATACTGACACACACTTTAGCAACACCCATATTTTAACTATGACTAATCCTATTATTTTATAGCGTAATATTTAAAATAGTGTACAAGGTTTTTAATGCTATCTTTACTGTCATAGATTATGCCCTTTTGATATTTATTAATCTTTGAACATGGGTTGGAAACAATAGTAATACTGTACAACATGCAGGTATATATGCATTGTCTTTGTGAGGGGTGAATATTTTTGTAAAAAATTTAAAAACTTTAACAGTCAACATAGTAACGATCATTTTAATTTCAGTGCAAAAGAAAGGCAAGTGATTACTGACAGTTATATGTATTTTTGTTCCTTTACAATAAAATACAAGTAGCATAAGTCATTAAGTCAACTACAACAATGTCTCTACAAAAGCTCCAGCACAACAGCTTTGATTTTGTTTCTACAGGGATTCAGGATATAAAAGCAATAAAATTACTTGGAAAAACAAAAATAATACAAACAAGTAAACAAGACTAAAGAAAATAGACTAAATAGAAAATAAGAAGTGCCAGAACAAACCCAGTCAAAACTAACACCGCAGAAAGTTTCTGTCTGTTTATGTGATGGGGCTTGACAACTTCCTCTGGTATGAATAGACAAGTAGATTCTCTCCTTTGCCTTTCTGAGTGTGGGGTCAAGATGGCCTCCGTAGCTTTGCTTTCCTCGGTATATGATGGCTCATTTTCTGCTCTTTTGGTGTAAGGATTTACAAACGTTACCGACTCGGAAAGTCTCTGTGCCTTATATGCAAGTGGCTTGCATATATCAATCGACTTTGAGATACCTATCACACGAGGTAAATCTCTCCAAGCTCCTGATGATCTTTTAGTAAAATTATCACTCCAAGATGAATGTCCAGGCACTGCAGGATCATGAACTTCCGGGACAGGTGGTAAAGGCATCTGTGGAGGGGGTGGCAAGTTAAGAACTGATGGACGACTCACTTGGCACGTTGTGGTTGGAGGATCTAAATGATAACTAAAACCAAATTTCTTTCCCTTATTAATGCTTTCAAGCTTTTGTACAAAGGGATTGATTGCAGATTCCTCGCATGGTTGCCCTTTCATAGATGTTAATGCATCTACTTGTGATTGCTCACTCTTTTTACTCCAGGCTTTATGAATTTCTTGTGAAACAGGTGCAAACCTTTTATGCTGCCAGAATTCCTTCTCCGTCCCAGAATGATTAGCTTGGAAGATCTTTGGCATCATTGCAGTAGTTTCAGGCCTAATGCTCTTTTGAGCTAATTTGTGATGACTCTTTGCATGGCTAGTAAGGAGGGCCACAATAGAAGGCACTCGTCCCTGGTACTTTTTAGATCCTGATCTTGACACTTCATAGGCAGGGCCAGAAAAACTAACAGGTCCACGCACAGAGGGATGTGCTAAGCGACCCTTCATTCGTTCACGGGTCATGCTTTTTCCCAAGAACCAGGGGGCTTTCAGACTCATCTGGGGCTCTTCATTTTTCGAATACACATACTCCGGGCTACTCCACATCGCATGTCGTCTAACTCGATCATCTACTGTCCAAACGGCGAGACAATTTTCTGGGAGCTGCTGTGGCTTACACAGAAGAGCCATAGAAAAGTTGACATCAGTTTGGGTACACTTAACATGGACAACATTATTAGCAATACTGAAGAAGTTTGGAGGTTCACTGAACACAACATTACGAGGTACATAACAAATAACTGTGTTACCTACATCCACTTCTTTAACAAATGAACAGAAGGGATCCACATCCTTTGTAGTAATAACAATCCTGCTAGTCTGTGGAGCTGGCTGCTGCAGAGTTGTACATGCCGGGTCAGGCATACTAGACGATGGTTGGTCTTCATGGAGACTTGACCGTCGATGATGCCTGCTGGTGCTGTCGCTGCTGCTGTCAGATATGAACTGTGTGGTTGTGGTGGAACTGGTGCATGTTGGGGAAATATGACGCCAGGGATCACTGGCTTGATGTGTTTGGCACAGATGTGATGGTGCATGTTGTGCATGTGTGGGCATCTGGTGTTGATGTGTTGTGTCTAGTGCACGGATGGTGGCGTAGCCCGGATCTCTTCACATGCCGGTCATGCTAGAGCGCCTCAGACCCTTTTCTATATGATCCATTTCCCATAATACCTGTAAGATTTGAATATTAGAAGTTTGAATTATCTTTCCAAGTTTTATGAGTATAATGGTTTAACAGAAGCTGTTTTTAGGAAGATTCATTACACATTTTAATTTTAAAAGTGGAATTTAAAAAAAAAATATTTGTTCTTACAGGCATACAAACCATTGTCTTTTCTATACAATGAGCATACATCACTGCAAACTGGAACAGCTGCTGAACTTGGTAACAAGGTAGTTGATTAGGGGGTGAGAGGGATAATACCCCTCACTCACCTAACAAGAGTAGCCGCTTTTCCTTTGGCAGTCAAGCTTCCACCTACTTTCCCTATGTGTCTGTTGGACTGGATGAGTATCTTCCACCCTTGTTTTCATTGCAGTTGCACTGGTGTTTGTGCTGTAGACCTTTTGCTAGTATATTGTGTTACTTTGGTTTTGCTTTCTTCCATTTTGGAGAAGAAACATGACCAACACCAGTGCAGGGTACTTGATTACCCCACAGTCGCTTCTTGTCCTCCACAAATGTGATTTTTTTTGGTGTTTTGGTATTTGTGCTTGGTTCTCTGTCTCATGGAGAACAGACAGGACCAACATCATTGTGAAGGTCGTGGTCAACCTTGTAATCATTTACAGTGGACCCCGCTAGATTGCAGTTCAGCATTTACAGATTCAGTCATTAGTAGTTTTTTCTGTGAAACGTATCTCCAAATATATCACTTGAAAATTCATTAATTTGCAGATTTTTTTGGTAGAGCAATATTCACTAACTAGTGTATTTTCATTTTATTTTTGTAACTATATACATTTTTTATGATGAATTATTTACAAATTTTCAAATAATATTAATGTAAGCACAGGAAAATACCAATCAAATGTTAAAGTAAAATCCCTCAATATTGATCTATTATCATCATAATATGTACAGTATAAAAAAAAATGTTCATCTCTCTCTCTCTCTCTCTCTCTCTCTCTCTCTCTCTCTCTCTCTCTCTCTCTCTCTCTCTCTCTCTCTCTCTCTCCATGATGACATGTTATTGGCTAAAGGAGTTGGAAGTAGCCAATAACAAAGCTTGTAGCTCAATGCTTTGTGTGTACTGTCAATAGTGTATGAGTTGTATTTTTGTTTCTCTCTTTCTCTCTCTCTCTCTCTTGTACTGAGATGAGAGAGAGAGAATTTTTATGCATATGTAACATGTATCTTTTTTTTGTATGATAAATAATTGATTTACTAATTTTCAAATAATATTAATACAAAAACAGCAAAATATCAATCAAATGTTAAAAGAAAATCCCCCAATATTGATCTATTATCATCGTAATATATACTGCATAAAAAAATGATGTTTCTCTCTCTCTCTCTCTCTCTCTCTCTCTCTCTCTCTCTCTCTCTCTCTCTCTCTCTCTCTCTCTCTCTCTCTCTCTGAGATGAGAGAGAATTTTTATGCATATGTAACATGTATGTTTATTTGTTTTGTTTTTGTATGATAAATAAATTATTTACTAATTTTCAAATATTAATATTAATGTAAACACAGCAAAATATCAATTCATCTTGGAAAATATAGTAAATTAAGGGAAGATTTGTTCAATAATTGTTTTTCCTGATCTTTTCCTGTCTCTGACTTATTTGGAGGGATGAAGGTGTAACTGTCAAGTGACCGTGAAGGGGGGTTAGCACCTGGGCAAAGTCAGTCTCTCTCTCTCTCTCTCTCTCTCTCTCTCTCTCTCTCTCTCTCTCTCTCTCTCTCTCTCTCTCTCTCTCTCTCTCTCTCTCTCTCTCTCTCTCTCTCTCTCTCTCTCTCTAGAATGTGAGAGATGGACAGATAAATAGATAGAAAGGGAGAGTGGTTGACAGAAAGATATAAATATATATATACTGTACTTTTATGTATATTAATCTACTATTATCATCGTAATATGTACAGGCAGTCCCTGGTTATCGGCGGGGTTCCGTTTCTGAGGGTGTGATGATAACTGAAAATTGGCGATTTTGGCGCTTTTCCGGCGATTTTCGGGGGTTATCGGTGCCAAAAAGCGCCAATTTTCGGTTATCGGCACCTCTGTTAGGTATGTATCGGCACCAATACCCAATTATCGGCACCGATAAGCGGAAATCGGCGATTTTCGACACCGAAAATTGCCGATTTTTGTTGCTAGACAAGCCCCATAAAACTGGATCGCTGTTAACTGACCCCGCCGTTAACCGGGGACTACCTGTATCAACGTTCTGGAGCTCAAGGCTGCCTTCCTAGCTCTTCAGCAATTTCAGGAGAGGGTGATGGGGCACTCTGTGGTGCTCATGTCAAACAACACCACGGTGGTGGCCTACGTAAACATAAATGGGGTCATACCAACTACACTCCCTGACAGTGCTCCTTCATCAATGGGCGATAGATTATTCAGTGGAGCTCTCTGCCAGGTATATCCTGGGCAGGAGGAACGCAGTGGCGGACAATCTTGAGTTGTCGGAGTCACGTCATAGGGACAGAGTGGTCTGCACCAGGACATTGCAAACAGGCTCTTTCATCTGTGGGGAAGACCCTCAATAGACCTGTTCATAACGAGGTTCAACAAAAAACTAGAGGTCTCCTGTTCCGTGGTTCCAGATCTATGTGCAGTGGTGGAGGATGCCCTGCAACACTCCTGGGACAACCTGTAGGTCTATGCCTTCCCTCAGTTTTACCTAATTCACGGCTGGAGACTATCCAGTATCTCCTCCAGGAGAGAGGCTTTTCTCGCAAAGCAGCATCGGAGATGTCTGGCTATCTCAGATCTTCCTCATCCGTGTACCAAGGCAAGTGGGCCATTCACTGTGGTTGGTGTTGTCAACAGGGGGTCTCTCCAATCAGAGCTTCTGTTCAGCAGGTAGCAGACTTCCTCGTTTTTCACCGCAGAGAGAAACAACTTTCCGTGTTTTCCATCAAGGTATACAGAGCTGCCTACAGAAACTACTTTCTGTGTTTCCCATCAAGGCATACAGAGCTGCCTTGAGTGCAGTTTTATGAAAGAAAGATGTCAATCTTTCTTCTTCATGGGAGATCTCAATGCTTCTCAAGAGCTTTGAGCAGTCGTGTCCTCCAAAAGAGCTTAGGTCACCCAGTTGGGACCTGACTTTGGTACTGAGCACCTCACCTGTTCCCTATTTGAGCCTCTACGTTGTGCATCAGATAGGAACCTGACTCTCAAGACAGTTTTCCTGCTGCTCTGGCCTCCTCGAAGCATGTTGGTGAACTCCATGGCCTATCCTATGATGTCAAGCATATGAGGGGTTGGATGTCCGTAGCCTTCGAATTTGTCCCGGAATTTGTGGCTAAGACCCAAAACCCCTCTTGTCATGATGACAGACTTGATTCCTTCTCAATTCCATCTCTTAATGACTTTGTTGATAATGATCCAGACGAATTGCTCCTTTGCCCTGTCAGAACACTACGCTGCTACCTGGAAAGGACTTGCCATCTCCGACCGGCGTGCCAGAGACTTTTCCTTAGCACTGACTGGAACAAGAAAGAAGTGTATCTCCTTTTGGCTGCATGAGACTCAGACAAGCCTATGGTTCAACTTCATGCTCCAATTCTAACACAGTGCATGCAAGAGCACATGATGTTAAGGGGCTAGGCCCTTCTTTGGTATTTAGAGTTGTTTGTTCAAAGGATATTGAAGGCTGGCACATGGCTTTGACAGACCACCTTCACTTCCTTCTATCTGCAAGACGTTGCCCACAGGCCCTTGGACACTTTTTCCTTGGGTCTGGTGATGGCTGCTCAACAGGTTAACTCATCCAGTGCCCCTAGCGGGACAGTTTGTACCTTACCTAGGGTGATAGTATGAAAGTGAGAATGAATGGGATGGCTGGTCTCTTTCAGTTTCCTTTCTTTTCTTCTCTACCTGGTGGGCGGAGAAATCATTCCACCATGTGCTGGATTGGGTCTGATACAGGTGGGACTTAAGTCTTTTTTGTTTTAAGTTTTGCTTATTCCTACACATATATGAAACTCTGGCAAAAGCAAGTCCCTCCTCTCTCTAGCAAGGGGAGAGAGAGTATTGATAGCAAACTATTGATGGCTACAAAGGTTTATCATCTACAGATAGAGTTCTTTAACTTCCTCCTATATTCTCATTACATTATACGGAATCCAAGAAGTCTGACTGTTAAATAATCATTTATTTTGTCAGAGACTTTGGTTCCCTTCCATAGGCTTCTATAAGCCAGGAAGAGTTACTAGGTGTGCGGAACCTTTAGTTGGTTCCAGACTTTCTTCCCTCCCTCCAAAAGTGAGTCAAAGTTATTAATCAATTTGTATTTTTCATAACTAACAAACCTGCAGTCATAACTTATATGGCCCACCTCTAGCCACCCCTCAATCAAGTTTCCTGGGAGGGAAGAAACCGAGGTGTCGCTCCTTTGATGCATGTGCGAAGGAACCTACCTTGTTGCCACCAATCCCTTGTTTGTTATTTTTACCGGTTTCCAGCTGGCGCTAGAAGAATTATCCATAAGTTAAGACCACAGGTTTGTTAGCTATGAAAAATGCAAATTGATTAATAAATTTGTCGTATCATCCTGAAATTTTTAATTGTTTAACCATTCTCTCTCTCTCTCTCTCTCTCTCTCTCTCTCTCTCTCTCTCTCTCTCTCTCTCTCTCTCTCTCTCTCTCTCTCTCTCTCTCTCTCTCTCTCTCTCTCTCTCTGTGTGTGTGTGTGTGTGTGTGTGTGATGGGCTTGTAGCACGACACACTATTGGCGGGAAGGATTAGAAGAGTCAATGACAGAGCTGGATACCAGCTTTGCTAGTTGCTGATTGGCTTGTAAATCCGATGCTTTGTGAGGGAGTTTTCCCTTATTTATATGATTGACTTTGGTTTAATGTTTACTGATACTGTATTGTGTTCGTATAACCTAGTTTGGTAATTAATCTTTACTTACTTTTGTGTATTGGCTGAAAGGAGCCAATCACACAGCAGGGTACCAGCTTTCTTCAATGCTGATTAGCTTGAAATAAGCAGTTACATATAAGCATTTTTATGGGGGGTTCTAATGTATCACAGATTTATGGTATTCACAGGTGGTTGTGGTCCCTAACCCATGTGAATACGGGGGTCAACTGTACATCACCTTTAGTGGTACATCTGCACTCAAGTGTGTATTTCTTGCAGGGGTATAGTCTTCTTGTGATTCCTGTGCCCTAAATGTGCTGAATGGCTTTCTCCTCAGTGAGAGCATTATAGGAAGAGGAGGAGGAAGCCTAGGAGGGATGCTTCATGCAGCAGGGACCCCACACCAATCCTTCCAGAACCTCCTCTTCCCCTACATAGATTCCCCTTCCCTCCCTCCCAGCACTCCTTCTTTGAAGAGGACTAAACCACACTTTCTGAAATTAACCAAACCTTTACTATGTGAGGAAGAGGTTAAATTGCTAGAATCCCTACAGCACCTAAGGAAAGGTTTGGCCTTCATTAAGTATTCTAGGCCTGCTTTTCCCCTTCAACATTTCCAAGGTCCTTGGCTGAACAGAGGGGTGAGCAGCAGTACAGTTTCCTCCTTTCCACCCCCTCTACCTCCCAGGAAGTATCCTGTTGGCCATGCAGGTGGCAGTCTTCATCTAACCTTCCACCCTACCTCAGCCCCTCCCCTACCCTTAGCACTTGTTGCATGAGCACAGAGTTGACCACCAAGAAATGTCACTGTTCTCCGTTACCATCTTCATCTGTGTCTTCCTTCTTCTTGTTGGACCTTTGAAGACCGTAGACTACGAAGAGCAAGCACTCTAACAAGAGGACTTACTCCCCATATCACCACTCCTTTTCAGGAGGCAGAGCAGATCTTATTAATCCCTTTCTAGTGACTGACCCTCCTTGAAGAGGCACTCGCCTTCATCCCTCCACCACAACAGAAGCAGAGCCTCGAGTTCCAACATGGACTCCAGGCACCTTCGGTGTCCCCCCTTTCAAGGCATGCCCTCCTCAAGAGATAGCCACCCGAGACCCTGGAGTTCTTATCACCACTTAAGGAGTTCTTAGATCACCATTCTCACTCTTTCCACCACTTGGTCCACAGACCAGGAGCAGAGGGAGTCCCATTAACTCTCATCAAACTCATGCAAGCAAGACCATTCAGCGTCTTCCTCTTTGGTCCACCCTTGCTCCTCTACAAGGGCACATAGGAACAGTCCATCTTGTGGATTCTCAGGTAAGTCTCTCATCTCACTATTCAAGAGTGCCACATCCAGATGTTCCTTCCCATGCTCCCATTGGTCTCCCCCTCTGGTCTCTCACAAAGACACCAGCTGGGACCTCCATTAGGGTCTCAGTCACTACGGAGTCTGCCCTCTACACTCCATGCATCCAAGAGTGGGAGTGGGAGGAGAGACCATCGATTCCTCTTATGGCAAGGGTAATTGCTCTCCAGCAGGACATAGTGGAGCAGCAAGCTCCATAGGGCCCTGCCCTTTCAGAAGCTCAACCTTTAGACCTGGCGCAATGATTTCATGAGACCTTTCCACTCGTTCATCAGCTTAATGATCTCTAGGAAACAGCTTCTTCTTCGGCTTTACCAGTGATCTCACTTTCACAGTATAGTATGTAGTGGGTTCTGCCCAGTAGCAAGACCGTTGGTAAGGCTACCTTGGTCAGAGCTTTCTCATAGTGTTTTAGCAGAGATGAACTTGATATACAGCTTGACCACATCTGGGGAAACGAAGTCAGGGCGTAAAACACCCTGACTTCATCTCTCGTGAAATGAGTACTGTGGGTGATCTCAGAGAAGTCAAAACTTGTTGGGTACCTATGAAGTCTGAAAAAGGAAGGGTGTTCCTGGACTTACAGCTTGCAATGGACATGAGAAATAACATCTTATCCAGATTGATCATCGGTTGTCCCTATAGGTTGAACGATCTCTCCACCAGTGCTTGGTGTAAGGAGCACTCTGTCTCCACAACCTGGTCCTGACAGTTCAGTTGGTCTGCCATGACGTTCTTTTTGCCCGAGATACATGGCTCTCAGCTCAATCCCATGCATGGATGCTCATTTGTGCATCTGGATGGCTAGTTGGCACAGTGAGGGGGAGATTTCCCCCCCCCCAACCCTTGTTTGTTGATGCAGGCCACCATAGTGGTGTTGTCACTCATGACTACCACAGAGTGCCCCTCCAGATGTTGATAGAAGGTCCAAAGTGCCAGCCAAGATGCTGCCATCTCCAGCATGTTGATGTGCACCCTGTTTATGTTTACGGGCCAAGTCCCTGGAGCAAAAGCTCTTCCCAGGTGAGAACCACAACCTCTGCAGGATGCACCTAAGAACAGAAATAATTCCAGGCGAGGAGCTCTAAGAGAGACTCCCTGAAGGAAATTGTGGTCAGACAGCCACCAATCTAAACCTTTCTGATCTTTGTTGTTGAGGGGAACCAAATGTTACAATGGCTTATCTGTAAACAGTAGATGACGCTTCAGTTGCCACTGGAGCAAACTTCCTTCAGACTCTATTCTAAGGGGTGCTGAGAAGACCTCCACTGTCACAGTGTCCAGGATTATTCCAAGATACTTGATGTTCTGCTTGGGAACTAAGTCGCATTTCCACCAGTTTATTATAATAATCCCCAGACTCTGGCAAAGGGACAGCGGATTCTGCCTGTCCTGTAGAAGCTTCCTTTCCAAGGAAGTGTGGAGGAGCCAGTCGTCGCAGTGGCGCAACACACAGGTTCCCTTGGAGTGTGTCCAAGCTGAGACTGGTGTGAAGACCCTAGTGAATACCTGCAGGGTTGTAGTCAGCCTGAAGCAGAGGGCCTTGAAATGAAAGACCTCCCTTGGCGCATGAAACAAAGAAACTTGAGTTATGGTGAATGGGGATCTGAAAACAAGAATCCTGGAAATCAACTGAGATCATGAAGTTTCTTTCTCTGACAGAGTGTAGCATTGAACGAGCAGTTTCCATTATGAAGGGTATTTTTTCTCATGTAGCTATTCAGTGCTGAAAGGGCATCCATGTACGGGATTAGGCCTAGAGCCACATATCCCAAGCAAAAAGAGTATCAGGGCAGACATACTGAGCTTGAGCTGTCTGGACCAGGTCATGGGGACAGAATGGTCCTTACACCAAGCACTGGTGGGGAGAATGTTCAACCTGCAGGAACAGCTGATGATCGATCTGGAGGGGATGTGATTTCTTATGTCCATTGTAAGCTGTAAGTCCAGGAACACCCTTCCTTTTTTAAACTTTACTGGTATCTGGTAAGGTATGATTCCTCTGAGATCACCCAAAGTGCTCATTTGAGGAGAGGTAAGTGGCTTTTGACGAATGGAGGCATGTGTCAAGGTTGTAGGCATCCCTTTCTTCATTCTACTAGAGTGATGTTGCTCACAGACCCATTAATATTTTCCTGGGACCTGTGGTGGTTGCTCTCAGATGGTGTAAGCACCTGGCTCCACCTGGACACAGTAGTATCTCATCTGTGTACTTAAGCTGCTTAAGTGTAAGCCTAGGGGGAGGAATATTGAGTGACTGGACTTATTCTCTCTTCCCTAATTCCATTCTGGATCAGCATTCAAGCCAAAGTGTAAGCTGGGTTGTCCTAGAAACAAGTACCTACACTTCAAGCACTCATCTTAGCAGTGCCTATGATGTCTCTCCCTCCACTCCCCCTATTAATGGGAAAGGGGGGTGGAATAGATAGAGCTACTTGCTGGACCAATTTTTAATCTGACTGAGAGTAGCTGCATTCTGCCTTGTATTCCTAAATGGGGGTTCCTATGGTTCTCCAATGTTTCTTCCGTTCTGAGTACCCTCCTGTATACAGGGTCCTCTGGCCCTTGGGCCTACTGCTCTGGTCAACCTTTTCACCTGACTGTTGATATCATGACATCCCCTGCTTGCATGTGCAACTAGGAGTATGGTGTTTCCAGGTGGCATTTTACACCAGTCAGGTGACAGAGACTACCACCCACCTAACAGGTAAGCCTCCTAATATAAAAGGTATGGTTTGTAACCCTGTAGGAACAAACAACATTTTAGAAGCAATTTGCATTTTTTCTACGTAGCCACACCAGAGCCTTTTATATGGTTAAACCCACCTTAACTGCCCTGCTTGGTTCCGGCAGCTGAAGGGCTACTATCTGTAGGTGAGTGATGGGTATTACCCCACTCACCCCCCTTAATCACCAATGTTATAACTACTTTGTTACTAAGTTCAACAACCATCCCAACTAATACCAAAGGGAATCTGTTTAATTAAAGAAGGCTATGGTTTGTATTCTCATAGAAATAAATTGATTATAAGACTTCAACAATTCATTTTACATTTAAAATGCCTACCTCAAGCAAACATCCTGTACTCCAAGCTTGAGCTGGGTTGGATCCACTGCAGTGCGCACCATTAGCATTTGTTAATTCTGGTAGTGAGCGCCAAGGATCAGTCAGCAAATGAGTGTAATGTCTTGAAATAATAGATTTAACATGACTCATTGTTCTTCCCAGCTCTTCATAGCCACCCACTTTTGGTGCAATAGCAAGCTGAGCGCGTAGTAACCAACCTACTGGCCATAACCATTCCTGCAAAATTTTATCCAAAATAAAGCAGAGGAATTTAAGTTATTTACTGAAAAGAGTAAAGTATAGTACAGTACTTATTTTTCATTCAAAAACAATACAGAATTCATCCAGTGAGACGGCATATGTGCAAACTTGATGAAAACACAATTTATTAGTTTAACTACAGGAGGTCCACAAAGTTAAAAGTAAATCCAGTTTGTGAAATATGTATAGTTTCAGGATATTTTCAATATCAAATCTTGCTTTCTGCTGATAATGTCTTAAAATTGGTGTAAAAAAAACATGTATATGTTGAATAGTTTTTTCACCTTGACATCAATGCCTCCTCTCTCTCCCTTCTCAAGTCTAACTTCACAATAACCTCAGTTACCCTCGAACACAGGTTTAAGTAACAGAGTGATGTAGACACACAGTTAGAAAATCCAACTTTGAAAGCTCATATTTAACAGCACAAGTTAACCCTTAAACGCCTATTGGACGTATCATACGTCGACTAAAATTGTCTGTTGGGTGCCAAGTGGACGTACCGTACGTTGACTACAAAAAATTTCAACCTTCGGTCAACTTTGACTCGACCGAAATGGTCGAAAAACGCAATTGTAAGCTAAAACTCTTACATTCTAGTAATATTCAATCATGTACCTTCATTTTGCAACAAATTGGAAGTCTCTAGCACAATATTTCGATTTATGGTGAATTTTTGGAAAAAACTTTTTTCTTACGCATGGGCGGTAACTCAGCCGAAAATTTCATAAATTCTTTCGTCATTTTGTCGTAATTTTTGCACTGTTCTATATTAGCCGTTACATAAAGTTTTATATATGAAAATGTGCGCAATTTCATGTACAATACAGCAAAATACAACCCATGGTTGTAGCTTTTATCAGTTTGGAAATATTTTCATATAAACCACGATAACTGCCAAAATTTCAACCTTCGGTCAACTTTGACTCGACCAAAATGGTAAAAAAATGCAATTTTAAGCTAAAACTCTTACGATCTAGTAATATTCAATCATTTACCTTCATTTTGCAACCAATTGGAAGTCTCTAGCACAATATTTCGATTTATGGTGAATTTTTGTAAAAAACTTTTTCCTTACGTCCGCGCCAGAAATTCTTTCATCACGTTGTCGTAATGTTTGCACTGTTTTATGTTAGTCATTACATAAAGTTTTATATATGGAAATGTGCGCAATTTCATGTAGAATACAACAGAAAATAACTCATGGTTGTAGCTTTTATCAGTTTTGAAATATTTTCATATAAATCACGATAACTGCCAAAATTTCAAGCTTAGGTCAACTTTAACTCGACGAAATGGTAAAAACGCAATTATAAGCTAAAACTCTTACATTCTAGTAATATTCAATCATGTACCTTCATTTTGCAACAAACTGGAAGTCTCTAGCACAATATTTCGATTTATGGTGAATTTCTGAAAAAAAAAAAAATTTTTCCTTACGTCTGCGCGCGGTAACTCGGCCGACCATCTCAGAAATTCTTTCGTCATATTGTCGTAATGTTTGCATCGTTTTACATTAGTCGTTACGTAAACTTTTATATATGGAAATGTGCGCAATTTCATGTAGAATACAACAGAAAATAGCTCATGGTTGTAGCTTTTATCAGTTTTGAAATATTTTCACATAAATCACAATAACTGCCAAAATTTCAACCTTCGGTCAACTTTAACTCGACCAAAATGGTCAAAAAACGCAATTGTAAGCTAAAACTCTTACATTCTAGTAATATTCAATCGTTTAACTTCATTTTGCAATAAATTGGAAGTCTCTAGTACAATATTTCGATTTATGGTGAATTTTTAAAAAAAACTTTCCTTACGTCTGCGCGGTAACTCGGCCGAACATCTCAGAAATTCTTTCGTCTCGTTGTCGTAATATTTGCACTGCTTTATATTAGTCGTTACATAAAGTTTTATATATGAAAATGTGCGCAATTTCATGTACAATACAACAAAAAATAACTCATGGTTTTAGCTTTTATCAGTTTTGAAATATTTCCATATAAATCATGATAAATAGAAAAAATTCGACTTTCGGTCAACTTTAACTCGACCGAAATGGTCGAAAACTGCAATTGTAAGCTAAAACACTTACAGTCTAGTAATATTCAATCAATTAGCTTCAGTTTTCAACAAACGGGAAGTCTCTAGCACAATATTTCGATTTATGGTGAATTTTTGAAAAAACATTTTTTACGTCCCTGCGTTATTTAATTCATGCATCATTTTGTGATAATATTTTCTCTGTGTTGCTTTGATCGTTTTAAAATTTGTTATATACCAAAATCATCGCAATTTAGTGTACAATACAACTAAAAAAAATTAACTCATTAGCTTTAACCGTTTTGCTTACAGCGCGATTTGTATACAATTATATACGAGCTTTTTTTTTTTCGCTGTCATATATTCCAATATTTATATATGATAATGATATTTTTTTCATTTCTGATGGTTGCATACTAAACTTCAGGCAATGACAAAAAAATGAGCCAAAAATGAACTCTTAATCTTAAAAACTAAGCGTGCTGTGATTTTTGAAAAAACTTTTTTCCGCTTGGTGTTAACTCACACCAACGCGGCGTCACGGGAGACGTTTTTGTAAATAGGGCTTCGGCATTAAAGGGTTAAGTGACCTAATATTCCTATTCCACCATTTTTAAGCAATTTCAACTAAAATCCACATATACAATACCAACACTTAGGATAGGTGCACAAGACCTATGTTGCCCCATGCAGGAGAAACATGGGCACTCACAAGGAAAATGAGATTATGGAAAGATATGACTCCAGAATATTGCAATGGATGGCTGAACAAGGAACTGGTGGAGAGAGATGTGGTAACAAAGGTTGAGATGGACTGAACATGATGAGAAGGGATAACATTTAGTCAGAAAAGCAGTTGACACAGGAGTTGCATGATGGAGATCTGTAGGACAGCCCAAGAAATCACAGAAAAGGCAGGTAGATGAAGACCTAGACCTGATAGGAGTTCATGCAGTGAGAGCACAAGATAGAAGACAGTGGAGAGAACTCATTTCATGTCTAACCTCTTGAAGGGAAAAGCTTACACCTCACTGACAGGCAAAACCACTCATTTTTTGCTTGAGAAAGAATAAAAAAATTCACAAGGATTTCTGGTTATTATTTGTTTTTGAAGGTCTGAACAAAGTTCTTATGGAAAAAGTTGAAAGGTGGCAGATTGGGCTTATAAGTTAAAATGACTGTAAACAGTGTCTCTAATTTCTGGTTTAAACATTGCTGCCATGTCCCAGTGAATAAAGACTTTCCTTGCTAAAATGGCCAGTTCCCTTAAGGTGAAGAGATGAAAACTGAAAAGTTTCCCCTAACAAAAATGTTCCTTAAAAATGATCATATATTAAAATAAATATTAAAGATAAACTTACAGGACCCTGATGATAATTGTAACCATGAGCAATTTTGGGATCAGCTGAATCATTTGTATTATCATAGTCACCACTGTAGGCCCAGTCACTGGAATCTAAAGTTTTTATACCTAGGGGTCCTAATAATATTTCTTCTGCATTTTTAAGTGCAACCCATGCATGTTTTGATGATGTCATTTCTGGAGCCTGAAATAGAAAAAATGTGAAAATTAGTTTTATAATGCACAAGTTTAATCTTTAGAATTCATTACTAGTACCCCATGAAGAGTTGTTTCCATTTTAGGTACTTTAACCATGTAACAGAGAAGGCCATATGCAGTACAAAGTGAAAAAAAATTTTCTCCATCCTCCCAGCTTTGATGAAAAGGATTCATGTATTATAACAGCAATGAGTTTCATACATGAGTGACATTACAAAGATAACCTAACTGTTGCCAGTGTTAATCTGAAAACTTTTACTTATCCTACATGGAAGTCAAATAAAATATATTTCAGATCAATTAAAAGATTTACTGGAAAAGCTTGACCCACTGAATATCAAATGAGAAGTAAAACACGACTAAATGGTTTAAATCTCATCCAAAGCAACACTTGTAGTGTAAACTAAAATTCATTTAATTTTGCTTTTAGTACTACTACTAGATTTTTAAAAATTTGTGTTTTTGTTAAATCAATTAAGATTTCAAGGTCCTGCATTCAGAGACCTGTACATGTAATACTGTACATAAATATCTATTGATGCTATGTAATTGTGTTGTTTTATTTTTGTGATCTTTGTGCAGCACCCTACTTTTTAAACTTTAAAATGATCGAATTAGCAAAGCGTGTGTGGCGTGGGGAATACACAATAAATAAATATTTTAGTATTTAAAAGCTTTCATTTGACCTGATACATATACTGTAATCTAATCTTAATAGAAAGTGTATCAATATCTTTGGGCTTAGTCCCATTTGTTTTCCCTACTCCCTTCTTTACATTACTAATGTTAAATCTGAGCCTCTGCATATTTAGAAAAAACATGCCGAGGGTGGTTTTGAATAGTCTTCCTAAACCACAATGTTAACTTCCTAAGCACAGTATATAGTGCATTTGCTAACAACAAACGTTTTGCTTAAATCAACTGTGAGTAATGATAAACTAAAGCTTCAGTTTTACTAACACTACAGCACTGACTTCTGAGGTAAATAAACTTTGCATGTCTTTTGGGATTTGTTTCAATTAAAATGACATGAATAGCAAAAAGATGAAATGAGAGGGAGAATAAAATATAATGATTTCACCTTACAGATTTCATATTACAGATGTGTAAAGCATTAAAAAAAATATGCTTGAAAAGTATAATCTAACTTTTAAAGCATGTCTTACCACAGCAACAGCAATTGGGAAGTTACATCTAAGCTGATAATCGGCCCAGAACTGAGAAGCCTTAAACGAGTCTTTGTAGATTCCACGTCGATTTATCAACTCTGGGTTCGTTTCCTTTTTAGGCTGGGGTTCTTCACTAATCCAGAAAAATTTCTCAAAGTTGTCTTCTATTTTCTTCTCCCAGAACTCGTATGTCCACTTTGTCACATTTCCTACAAAGATAAGAAAAATATTTTTTGTTTGATAAAATCCTGAACATTCACAGATCTTGAGAACTTTGTTTAGATTACAATATCATAGTACAGGCACCTAATGCACAATTTTCATTATAGTTGGGTGTTTAAATATGGTATTATTCTTCATACAAATTGTGAGCAATTGTCTTGTATTACTGAGTGACTATGTTCCATTGTTTGAAATGTAAGGGTTCCAAGCCTTAGAGGATGCATAACAGCTTGTGTCTTGAAGTCAAAACTGAGAAATTAATATCGCATTGCCAAAGCACTTGGGCTTGCTCAATACATGCTATACACAGTTCTTCAGAAAGCAGAAAATGCTGCTGCTGTGGGTCAAAACATATCTTCCTTGACTGCCTAGAGAATCACCAAGACATGACAGTCATCAAGGAGATGGAGGGGCTCCTGTTCACCTGGGTTCAGAATACGAGCTGGAAGTTTTATCTTTATTTGTTGATCCCAAGGAGAAAGCTGGATGACCAGATCACAAGGGATATTTGTTTTGAGTCATGGATGGTACTAGGGGTTTAAGAAGTGAGCCAATGTTTACCTTTTAATGACAATGCGGATGTTGCCAAGATATTCAGGAAATTTTGAAGCTGCAGATTTGTAATGACAGTTACAGTGCCCTGGAAGCCTTGGATGAAACAGGCCTCAAAAAGGATTGCATCTGTGTTCAAGGCTGCCAAAGACTATATTACCTGCATGCTATCCAGCACTGAAAGAAAGGCTCCATCAGAATTGCAGGTATTCACCCAAGAGAAACTTCAGGTCATCTGGAAATCCAATTTGAAGGCATGGAAAACAATAGCTATCAGTCATAGCAGATTCCTCCTCCTTTTATTAATGCTCTGTGTCATACCAGGGACGTGGCTGACTGGCACAACAATAATAAAGTGATAATTTCACCTCCAAAAACTACCCCTCTCATCCAACCCATGGACCAAGGGATCATCATTGACATTCAAGGCCTATTATCAATGGCATATGGTGAAAAGATTAGTTCAGTGTCTTAATTCTAGTCTTGATAAGATGGTCAAGGACTAGCTGAGGAACATCAACATTAAGGGTACAGTTAACTTCCTCACTGATGCTTGGGATTAAGTGCATCATTCAACAGTGAACTCCATCTGGTGGAAAATATGGCCTGAATATACTTACAACTTCAAGGAATTCCCTTTCATAGACAGCATTTTTTTTAGGAGATTGCTGCATAAGGTTGAGTTCAATGAGGTAGCTGAAGGGGAAGTTTCCTAACTACTTAAGCCACAGTGAGCTGATAACCATTGAAGAGTTGATGACAAGTCAAGCAGAAGTATGTAGTGGAGAGTGAAGTCTGGGTAAGAAAAGGTAGATGCACTCAAGGTTTGACAAATGAAGTCTTCATGGCATCCTTTTACTGTGTGAGAAAGCCACTGAATTCCTGAAGAAGGTTGATCTTAACAACTCTAAAAGAGGTAGAGCAGCAAATGCCCTTGGAGTCTCTCCTTATCCTGTGTAAACCTAACTAACCTCTCTGGACTGTTGTCCTTCTGAAAACTCACCCCTCCCCCACTCCCTAATCCAGTCTGAGTCCTCCACTACCCCTGACAGCTACCCCCATTTCTTTGTCACTGGAGCTGACAGATTTATGTTTTGTCTGACAGATTTATGTTTTGTATGACAGTTTAGTTTAGGGCCATGGGGTAGGCTGTGATCACTTTAAACATAACCCTTCTTTCCTCCATACATATATTGTGGTTTTTAAAAGTATTCATAATTAATTTTTTTTGTACAATTATGGTTTGTTTGATATGTGCAATTTAAAAGATATTCAGTGTACCTGAATAAAAATATATGTCAGTACAGGGTTATGGAATAGGTGGGATGTGATGATTTCGAAAACATCACTTTTTCCCATAAGAGGTTAAGACTGATGTATAATTCCTTTATAAATGGTCATGACAAAACACAGCCAAATAATATATGGAGGGACTTCTGCAAATGAATATTCAAATGAAGCTACTTTGCACATAATTACAATTCCAAGAAGATGGATTGACCTATAAATTATGCATAAAGTTATTTGGAAAGTTAAATGAAATTATAAAATACATGAAGATGCTTGAAACTGGCTAAACAGATTATAAAACCAAGCCTTTCATGCAGTAAAAACTAGACTTCAGTAGGTCCATTCAACACTTAAATATACTAGTCACGAGTACTCAAAATCAACTGCATCATTCAGAGCCTGATAGCATGCAATGTTGTATGTAATAAAACTATATTAATATAAATACATAAACACTAGTAAGAAACATGACTAAAACGCCATTGACTTGCAAAAACATCCTTCACAGAACAGGTTGGTCATCTCAAAGAAAAAATGATAGGAAGAAAATAAGTAAATGAATAAAGACTAATCAGCAAACACACATGGACAGCACTGTATAGCGTAAAAAACTAAGGCAATAATGCATGTACCGTGCTTTAAAATTGGTATTTCTGCCCCCTTAATAACACTGCCAGGAAAATCATTCCACAGTTTCACAGTAAAGGGAATGAATGAATGGTACTAGCAGTGTAGCACTGTCGCACCTCAACATAATGTGGAAGCTGTTCTGCAAAGCTAGTAACACCTTAGCACTTGGGGAAGCAGTCACTAAAGTTGTCAGTAGAAGCTCTGTGTTGCAAGAGAGCTTATGGACTGTCCTTACACTATACTGCTCAATTTTGACAGAAACTTACTATTTGGTACAAAAAATGATCAAATTTTCTAAGCCATATATATGTTAATTAGAATTAATTCTAAACCAAGCTTTTAATAAGCCACTTCTACACCAAGTCTTTAAAAGCTTAATCATACTAACATAAGTGCATTTAAAATACATCACTTAATAATGTGTACAACAAAAATATTAAAGAACAAGTCCAAAAATACTTAAAGAAAAAGAAATTGAACTGTACCAAATATTGTTGAAAAACATTGTAGTACTGTACTGTATTTAGCTGTTAAAATCTCTACATGCCAGTTAATTACATATAACATATGAAGCATTCATCATAATAATACTGTACATGTACATTACCTGTATCATCTCTCCTTTCAACAGCATTATACCTGAATTTTTCTTCTTTATACATCTGACCTAAGAAACGCAATGCTGCTTTACATAAGCCTACAATTTCCACAGCACTACCATCACGTGGCGTGGCAGGTTTGCCTTTAGTTCCTGCAAGTTCACTTGATCCCATCTTATCCATCCAGGTACCACAATTGTGAATCGTTCCACCATAAACAAATCCTGATGAAAGAAAAAAGTATAAAGTATATTACAATTACTGAAAATCTAACTCAATGGCTGAATAAATGACCTCATACAGTAAGTCAATTCCCATGTTGAAGACATCCTAGCCTTAGTATATTACCATACATTTTATCAACTCAAATTTGAGGACAGGATTCAGCAAGTTCATTACCTCTAACTTGGAAGGATGGTGACTGATTAATTATCACAGTTTCTCTTTGGTCTGTTAGTTAGTAAACAGACTGTAATTTTACTAATCTTTGCATATGCATAGTTACCAATGGGAAGATTTAAAAGCACAAGTGCAGATTCTTAGCCTTTCATTATGGAAAAGTCTAAGCTTTGATGTTTGAGTAAGATGCCAATCCATATTTTTGAGTTCCGCAGTCCATTATTGATGGTACAGTTATTTATGTAACAAAAAAAGTTGATTTCAAGCATCTTTACATTTACCTTCTATTTATGATATATGAGCTTTCTAGTTTTAGCATGTACCAAATATTATGCTTAAAAACTTTCCAATTTTCAGGTTGATGAGAATTGATATCATAGTTTCGTTTCCAGCTGACATCTTCATAGAAATGACAGATTTTGTTTTCTCATCACAGAACTGCAACCTGTCTGAGGAAGCTTCTGTGTCAACTTTACTTTATGACAGTTCATTGGGCATGTTGTATTTTAAAGGTAATACACATTCACACATCCATATTTGAAAAGTGCAATCTTTTAGGAAGTAAATTATGAATTTTGTGCAACCAGTTAGGAAGTTTATTAAGGAATTTGTCAAGTGTCTATTTACATTGTTACTATGTACTGTTTTCACAACTCGGTATCTCCATATAGCATCAAATGCTCTTTGAATATCAAGGAAAATGGCAAACATAGTATGATCTAAATGGGTCCATGAAAGTAATGCAGATCACACTGGCATTACATATTTAGATCTTGGCATATACCAGATTTGTCTAGTATTAACCTTTTTTTTTTTCAATTAGTTTGCACCAACAGCTGGTCAGAGAAATACATGTATGTAGGTCTATGTGATGACATTAGACACTCTTTTGGAAATACGAATTTTGTGCAACCAGTTAGGAAGTTTATTATGGAATTTGTCAAGTGTCCATTTGCATTATTACTATGTAATGATTTCACAACTCAGTATCTCATGTAGCATCAAATGCTCTTTGAATATCAAAGAAAATGGTAAACACAATATGATCTAAATGGGTCTATGAAAGTAATGTAGACCACACTGGTATGACATATTTAGATCTTGGCATATACAAGATTTGTCTGGTATTAACCATTTTTTCAATTACCTTGCACCTACAGCTGATCAGAGAAATACATATAGGTCTATGTGATGACATAAGACCACTCTTTTGGAAACAAGCTTCTCAGCCAAAGGTGACAGTAGAACTCTAATAAACATGACTTCCTTAAGGGTGCCAGATGTTTTATTTCTAGAGATATTCCATTTTTTAGGCTGAGCTACTGAATGGGGAGAGGTATGTTCTAATTTTTTATGGTTAATTCTTGGTTGCAATATACTGTATATCAACAGCTGTTTTGATATTTACTGTAAACAGTTTTAAAACATTTTCATCAGTTATTAGTAATTTAACATGTATACAGTACTGTGAATTCTATTTCTATTATGCAGAAGAGCATGTCTTTGCAGATAAAAATTCCAGTCCATATTTCCACTAAGATTACCACAGGTTAAATTCTATGATGATCCTCATGAATTTTAATGATCAAAGGCACATCTCAGCTTCTTGATTTAAAGACTACTGAAAAATTAATCTATGTTCACTATTGGAGAGCTAAATTAAGGTTACTAATAATGCTCAAAATCAACTGGAATTCAGTACAAGTAGCCAACTATGAAATTTACATGCACATCCTTGTAACATCGCTTACCAGTTTCGAGATCAACTCCAATCTTATTATTAAAGCCTTCATCACACATCTCACGATCAATCTGGAAACCAGCATTTCTTTCACGAAACTGGACGCCCTGGAAATGGCGTTGCAAGGCTTCTTGGATAACCTCTTCTAGTAACTGCTCCTGTTTTCAATGGGATATACATTATTTTGTAACTGCACAGTGTAGTATCACCATTTAATGGTAAAGTTGCAAATATTACCAAATAATAATAAAATGGAGAAAAGTAAAGACTACTTATGGCAAGACTATATTAATTAAAACTCTTTTTAACGAAATTCTTGCTGTGAATTAATATTCTGCTAGTAATCTTGGTAAACTGCATGAACATAATTACTAACATGTCTGCCAGGTTCTTGTGGAGGAGAATCATCAGATGGATACATTCTTGTCACTTTGTCCTTCAAGATTCGGTAACCCTCAGGAGCCATTGTTACATACCTGTGTAAAAGAAACATACACATAATCAATCAATAATCTATAGTCAATCCTTATAATTTAAAGAATTTCATTAGTATCTGTAATACTGAGTCTTCCACAATGTTTAGGGGAGTGGGAGGAAATCAGCAAAATAGATTTTTTAGACATTTTAAGCATATGAGAAATCATAGGGCACTAGTATTACCTTGTATATATATGAACCCCACTCAAGTTGAATCATGTACTGTATTCTTTATTATTCGGACCACTATTTTTTCTGTCAAAATGTTTGTTGTCTCTTCTATGTTTGCAACAACTTTATGAAATTGTGGTCTTCACTTGTTTAATGAAGACCAACATAAGAGGAACAGTTAGCAGAATAATGTATCCTTAGTGATTTACTGATAAAGCAATGTTTCATGTTAGAAAGTGTTTATGTACTGAAAAATGTTAATAGAGAGAAAAAGTGTCTATGGTTCCACAATCATGATTAAGATATAGAGTAGTAAGATAATTACATAAATGTTTGAATTAGTTTATGGAGACATTCATATCCTCTATGGTCACACAGTATGAGAAGTGCACATGTTAAATACTGTATATCATGGAAAATAATCATGTAATAAACTGGGAGGATATAAAAATATTTGCTCATTTTGAGCTTTTTCTACTTTATAAAGCAGCAAATGTGGTGGAAGTTTTTACACATGTGATTCATCCACAATTTATAGTTATAAATATGTCAAGTGATTCATGTTGTTTCTTCCCCAGAGCCACCACCCATTAGGGGAAATAGCTTAATGTTGCAATATATGCTGTCTATATATTGCGCTGTGAATAAGGTGCAATCAGTGAAAGTGGAAGAGTGGTCGAGTATGCAACTTAGTGCCAGTTACCATAATTTACCTGTTGTGTGTGTGTGTGTGTGTGTGTGTGTGTGTGTGTGTGTGTGTGTGTGTGTGTGTGTGTGAATGTTCTGTAAAAGTAGTGTGTTCTGTAATTTTGTTATGTGGTCTGAATTTTTTATATGATTTTTCTTTCAGTGATGTGAATTTTCTTTCAGATATTTCATGTGTTGTGAAGTGTAATGAGGTGATGTTGTAGTATGAGTATTGTTGTGCAATGCTTAAATATGTTAAGTATTCTTTTGTGTTTGTAATATGTTGTGTTTCATGGGAGTTAGAGTTTCAAATTCTGTAAAGAGAGGTATTTTTGTGACCAGACCACATAGACACATCCTGTGGTCATGTTTACACAGCTGTGCTTGGCCGCCCAGGAAATGGGTATGCGAGAGAGAGCAGTCATGTTATCTTTGATAAGGGATGACAGGTTGATAGCCAAGACTCATTCAGAGACCTATGTTTTGTTTGGACAAATGTTGAGGCAGGAAGTTAGCTGTCAATCATTTAGACAAAAGGGCAAAACATATATTGCATTCTGAGCCAAAATATAAATCCAAGAATAGGCTGTTTATTCTATATAAGATGTAATTCTGTATTCTGTTTATTCTAGTGTAGAGAGAGGAACTCAGTTTATTCTAAGATTCTGTCAGTGTAACCTCTTTCTTTAAATGAATAACTGGTAACCCAGGTTTGGAGTCATAACAGGCATTGGTGGAACAGAGTAGTTAGTTAGAATAGGGAGTTGGTAGGATAAGGTGGCAATTTCTCTCTCTCTCTCTCAACCCATCCTTATATAGGTTGTAAAATTATGGTTACTCTCCCACAATACATATAAATTTTGAGTGGTTAAAAATACTTGTAATGTACAGGCATTGTAAAGTGTATTTACTGAGGGATAAGGAATTGAGTAATGGAGTGCAAAGAGGAGTAAGGTAATGTGTTATTTGCTTGTTTTTTACCATGGTAAAAACTGGAGTGGTTTTGGTAAAAAGTTAATTTATGATTTTGGTAAGAGGTGAATATGATCTTTTAAAAAGTGGCTGTTATCTTTTTGAGAGATAGATATAATCTTCAAACAGATTTTGTCTTAGTGAAATTGCTGTTGGTGTATTTTCTGCTGCATATTAATTTTAATATGTTCTTGTTTTCATATTATTCACATAAGCTCATGTGTTTATAATTTCAGTGTTACCCAAAATTATGTGTTGATACTTTAACATTGAATACTTGTACTGATTTCCACTTCTTGAGATTTCTTTTTCAAATCTGGAATAAATCTTAATACTGTAGTTTGAATTTTGCTCAGTTAACTTAATTTCTTGATAAATTAAAGTTTTGTAAATTAAACTTAAGAATTAATTGAATCTTATATTGTTATCAAGTAATAGTAAATCTTTTTGAGATTGTTAACTCTTAATTATAACTTTTGAACTTAGAAATAAATTTGTTTGTTTATAGTTTTAAAAGCACAGTGTTTCATTTTGACCACCAGTGATTAGAGATATTTGTGTGTGTGTACAAGGTAAGTGATATATCTGCAATATTCTCTTTTGATTTTATCAAAGTGAATTAGAACCAGGGAAATATTTATAATGTTTGATGGAGTGATGCCCTTTTTCCCCTAGTTTATTTGTTTATTAACAGTTGTTACCTCACCCATAACTTGATAAATTTAGGTTGATTTTTCAAGTGTTAAGCAAGTTTTAAGGGATCACTGTTACCTTTAGTATGTTCAGTTGTAATATTGTTATGAGGTTTCAGGTATCTGGCTGAAGTGAGGTAAGTTTTTGGTTTTGATATCTGTGTAATAACCAGGTACTTGATCACTTAGCGACAATATATATATATATATATATATATATATATATATATATATATATATATATATATATATATATATATATATATATATATATATATATATGATACACAGTATATAATTATTCACACATCATTGGAGCAGACTCAAATAAAGTAGCTCTGACACTCACGGCAGGATTCAAATCCACACTTGCTATGTCAGAATGAGGTTAATCTTAACCATTTGATCATGGTGAAGTCTATTCCTGCCCATACATAAATATACAAGTTGAATTCAGTTACATTTACTACAGCTGTGAAAAGTTATAAAGTCAAGAGGCCATTGTGGCTATTACAGATCCTGTATATATGGGCTATACACTTAGTAAAACCTCTCCTGGCTGGGACAGATGCACTTATTAACTATAAGTCCCCTTAGTATGTTATTCCAAAGGTAGAGTGAATTTGATAATAAATGATATCTGTGGGTTCAAATTTGCATATAAAAAAAGTTACCCATATCTGTGATCAATTCATAATTAACCAAGTGTTACAAACTACCAACCAGGTATCATCATGGAGATGAGTTGATATCAATTCAGAGTATACAATTTGAATTTGACAAGAATAAGGACAGCAGAGTTGATATCAATTTATATCTCACTTGATGGGTAAATGGTCAAAATCCACTTTTATCACTGTATCCAACCAAAGGCCCAGGTTCAAATCAGGGCCAGGGCAGATGCACTTATGAAAAATAATTTCTCTCAGGTGTAAGTTATTCCCAAGGTAAGGTGAATTTGACATTAATGATTTTTGTGGCCTAATATTTGGAAATATAAAAAGTCACACATGTGTAAATGACTAAAGCTTATAATCAGCCAGGTGTTACAAACTCCAATCAGCTATCATGGTTTTGGTTTTACTTGGTTTTCTATCTCCCTTATCAAAGGAGACCATCCTCACTTAAAGACCACTTTACCACAAACTTAGTCAAGGTGTTCTCATTAAACTAAAATAAGTTAAGCCTACCTCTGAATAGACTGAAGCCAAAACCAAACAGCATCCCTACAATTGAATCTGGCTTTATGTCCTCCATCTAGAAGGTTAGGAATCAGACCATGACGCATAGTACCAGCAAAGGCTAAAATAATCCACCTGTAATCAACAAAAATTATATAATAAAGTGAACATGTCATTTTGCATCACACGACTGGATTATTATTTCATATAAAAATTATGCAAAATACACAAAAAAGAAAACATAAACTTCAATCAAATATTTATATTTTACCTAGCTTCATTGTGTCTTCCAGTAATCAAAAGATTTCCAGGCAAAGCAATGAAAGTGTCACGACCCCAGCAGCGCATGTATCCCGTTGAAAAATGTGGTAGACCTGGAAACCAAAGTATCTCACATTAGAAAACACTGAAATTAAAACTATTGCATTGCCATATTACAGTGTCTACCTACTTTATTAAGAGAAACTTTACATGCATTCTCACAAATATACATACATACAAATATATATGTGTGTGTGTGAATAATCATGCTTATTTACCTGCTGCAATTGTGACAGACATCTGGGTTTGAGAACCATGGCTATCTGAAAGGACTGGTGGATGTGGGGCCATCAAATTGGGAGAAAGCTGAGGAAGTAATGCAGACCTGACGATACCACAGAACTGCACTGAGCACAAGCCAAGAGCCTTGGCAAAATCTGATCCTTGGGAGATGAAGCTAAAAATAAAAAAGACTAGTAAGTACTCAGCCTTACAATAAATAACAGATACCTTCTCAAATTTACAAAATATAACCTGTTTTCCATCAAGTTTTACTTCAGTACTACGTGACTATTCCATACTTACTCTCCCATGAGTGCCCAAGCTCGATTTATTATTGTCAAATATACACTGGTAATAATGGAATCAAAATACGCTGGGATGAGATACCGTGGGACTTCTTTTAACCAGGTGAACACATTCTGTTGGGACATCATTTATAGTTAGTATCACAAAAAACAAAAAATTTTCTGGTAAATGAACACTTGAAATGTATATCAATGGTTTTTATCAACCTTAAGTCTGCTTTGGTAATTTTCCAGTCTGAATAGTAACATTATTTTTCTTTTACCTTTAAAGTCTGTGCGTATAACTGGTCTGACAGTATAACTCTATCCTTTCTGAACTCTGTTATTATTTTTTATTTGTTTTATAATGACTGTATTATCCACAAACCATTCTATTGTGCATGTCAACAAATATTATAGAATTAAATGCTACTGTTTCACATCTAGTGTACCCTCTCACTTATCTGTTATGTATAGTATGAAGAGCAGACAGAGACCTGAGTGTAATAAAAATACACAGTAAAGAACTGCATTAGGCTATAAAGCAGTCAAAGATACTGTGTGAAATGTTAATCAATATATTTGAATTAGTATAATGATTATGGTCACATACAGAAGAACATAAAACAAAAAGGGTTATAGAACACTGAAATGGTATTGTAATTATTGCCAGTGGACTGGTTCTGAATGAATCCAAAGACTACTGGTATCTGAGAATAATAGGGAAGAGGGGTGTGTATACCCCAACAAGACTGAACCTAAAACAGAGTAAATGGCCATCAATCTTTACTTAATTGGGAGATCAACTCTTCTCCTTAGTTCACTAAATTCTATTTCCTTTTGCATGCTTCATCCTACTATGAAATCTATCTGTCCATCTATATATATATATATATATATATATATATATATATATATATATATATATATATATATATATATATATATATATATATACAGTATATATAAACAGTAATACCTTGATCTTACATGATTCGAGTTGCATGAATTCACAGACACACAAACTTTTCGTTGCAATCTAACTAACTGTCATACACAATTTTTTCACAGACACGCAAAATTTGAGAATCCTCAAGAAACCCTGCAAAAGTGCTTATTTACATTTTTATGCAATTTATAAGTTTTTGAGCTTTTATGTGTAAATTAAATAACATTAAATAATAAAAATAATAATTCTCTCTCTCTCTCTCTCTTATTGAGAAGAACGAATTTTTATGGTTACATGCATATGTTTATTTGTTTTGTATGATACATTATTTACCTAATAATAAGTACTAATTTTCAAATATTAATAAGATTAAATAATAATAATAATAATAATAATAATAATAATAATAATAATAATAATAATATAACTGTAATTACACAATTTATACATTTCTATAGTAAATTATGTGATATTTTAAACAAAAAAATATAATTTCCTGATCTTTTGTGAAACCTTTGAAGAGAGGGGTGAGGGCAAAGCTGTCAAATATGTCAATTGTTGCCCACAGGATGTCAAAGGATTTCTATGTACTATCTCTCTATCTCTCTCTTCCATTCTTTCTTTTTCTTTTTTCCTTCATAAACCATGAATTTCCATCTTTTGATATCTAACGTATGAATAACTTTCTCTCTCTCTCTCTCTCTCTCTCTCTCTCTCTCTCTCTCTTGTGTGCTATTCTCTCTGTCTCCGTCCGTAATAACTGATAAATAATTTCACTCTCTTAACTAAGGACAACCCTTATCTCTCTCTCTCTCTCTCTCTCTCTTTCTGTAAATGAGCTAGTGTGGCAAATACGTTCTAAAACATAGGGACATAATAACTAAAGAGTTGTATTGTCCAAATAAAAAACACTGTCTGTTCATGAAAAAGCATTTCTGAACAATGAGAAAGAGACGTAGAATAAAGTTCTTAAAAACGAGGTCAAGAAGACTTCTAAAAATAGATTGGTCAGAAGGGGAGAGAGAGAAATTCTCTTCCAACTCAACTCTATTTTTATGTCAGCCATTTATTTCTTTTTTTTAAGGATAATGTATCATGCTAACTTTTAAATGAAATTAAAGTAACTTTAATTTCATTTAATAGTTAGCTTAATACTTTGGGAGCATGATTAGGGTCATATTTAGTATTTAAACTCTAGAAATAAGCATTTACTAGCATTATTAGGGACAGTGCCAAACTTGCGCAAAAATTCGCCTTGTGCAAGGGGTTCTGGAACCTAACCTTGCGTAAGTTTGGGGTATGATGTGAGATGCTCAAGTCACGTGGAAAGAATGATGGAAGACAGATTGCTGAAAAGGGTATACTGTATAATTTGTACGTGTTTGAAGGAAGGATGAGAAGAATATATAGAAAGTGATGAAAAATTCTAGAGGTACCAGATAGGAAGGGCTCGTAATATTCAGGAAGCATGAGAGTATGTGTAATGCATGGGTGAATGGCGCAATGTATTTTGGGGGTTCAACAAACTGTTGAGAAGGTGCTCATGAGTATGTATATAATTTAGTTAATAGTGCCAATTTTTTTTTTTTTTGTACAGACTCTCATCCACAATTATTCAACAGGTGAAGTATGAATGTGGCTTTGACCACTATTTTGCCTTTTCTCTGATGTCACATGAGTATGGTATTCAGAATAGGAATTTAACAAATGGAAATGTGAAAATTCTAATGTGAAATGGCAATACATTCTGCATGTATATATTTGAAACAAATACAATACAAGCTATAAAGAATTGATAAAAAAAATTATTCATTAAATTTGCATGGTTAAATCAAAGCTGCTTTTATTACAGTAACAGAGGCAGCAAACAAAGTAATCACTTTTTAAAAAGATAATGGTGATACAGTACTTTCTCCTAAACACAGCACATTTTAATTTTTCCTATTTTCTAAACAGTATTTTATAGAGGAGAAACCCTTCAGTACTGTGCATTCATTCAGTGATTATTTGACAATACTGTACTGTTACCTCCAACTCAAGGTTTTTTTTTGTAAACAATTTTAAAAACATATCTCTTGATGGCAGAATACTATGTATTGCTTGTTTGACTTCCTATTTTTAAAAGTAACGCTCCATAATCTGGGATGTTGTTTTCATTGCTACAAAGACAGCAAAGACATATTTCAACTGGTAATGTGAACTACCCTTGTAAACACATCATCTATGCACTGTTATATAGCAGCTGAATGTTTCTTGTTAAACATGGACTGTACAGTGCTATGAAAAATTAAATGTATAATTTTATATTTTAATGACATGCCTATCATATATTTTCTATTCATGTTAATTTTCTAATGTCAACATAACATGCAGTTCTTTAAAAAGGTAACTTTGTTTCTGATGCTAATATTACCAATAATAACAAAAGATACTGTACAGAATAATTGTTCTGTACTTAACAAGCTCTTCCTTTTTATCAGCTGCAATTAAAGAGAAATCTGTTCTGGAAGTTTTTAATGTTATTATCTGGTCAATGATTAGCCTATGAAAAATAAATAAGTAAAGAACAAAGCTTACTTCAAACCAGTTTCCAAGTGGCTGTGTTCCTGGTTCCAACTTCAGTCGAGCTACGATGTAGTCCATCATCCAGTCGCCATCTCGCAAATTACAACATAACGGGTGTCCAAGATCATTGTGGACTCTAATTTCACTTAAAGCAGATATGAAACCTAGAATGAAAAATGAACTACGTAAGAGAATGTTAAACAAAATTTTACCCATCACTAATGTGACAAACTTTTAAATAATGAGTGCAATATATCCTAGGGTATTTTTCATTTTTAGAGTTGTTTTGCTTTAAGAAATATACAGTATATAAATTTTTCAAATATTTTTCATGAGGTTATTTTTTATTTTTATTTGGGTTTCTTCCTTCGTATACTAAAAAAACTTATACTAGCAGCATATACCAGTTTGAAATCATGTCATGATTTTATATATAATAAAGCAAAACAATGAAATTTCATAAAATATGTAGCAAATGATGTCTAAATCCACTCCTTAACAACACATTTAGGTTCCCAAGACCAAGCTATTAGCCTAAGTGAGAATCTGGATTATTTGGAAATAAATGTAGCCTAAGACTTTGAGAATTAATAGGTTAACATACTAAATTTTTTTTGTCCTTTATGAAGTGGATTTTTTATAACATTTCATACAGTTTACAATACTGTACTGCAAAGATCTTTTTAACTATATATCACATCATTACTTTAATAGTCATCCCTATCCCTGTTCACTACTTGACTAATTTTAATAAGTAAATCAACACATGTACAGTATACTGTAATTGCTCCTAAAAGATATTAAGACAAAAATAAGTGCATTTTATCTTTCATGGACATTATATTAAACTGTATGGTCTTACCTTGAAGTCCACAGTACTGTAGAGGTCCATGATTAGGAATTACATATGCACCACCACCTCGTCCCTCATCTTTTTCTTCATCATCACATCGGTACAGCACACGATTGACATCAGCTAACGTAAGATTGTTTACTATTTCTGATAGAGAAGTATTGTGTGTTGTGACTTCTGAAATGCGTGACTGAAAAACAAAGGTAGTGCAACTAAATAACAGGTAATTCTGCCAAGTTTGAAGGTTAAAAGTTTTATAAAACACACTTGAGTTTATGTGAAATTTGAATCTCAAGTACAAAATTAGAGCACAAAGGAATTAAATCTAAAGCATGACAATCCATTACAAATATTGGCTTTCATTTCAAGTTAAGAATAAGATCTGAGTTTTCATCAACATGACATAATTATGAATACTAAGAACATAAAATCTAACCAGATACAATAATTTAAATAGTATGTAAATGTATACAGTACTGTACTCACACTACTTCCACTCTGAGCATGAAAAAATGTGAACACTAATTATTAAATACAACTATAGCATAGTTTTTGTTTAGTAATATATGCACTACATATGAGACTACATAACAGGATTTTTCATAATAAGAACCTTTAATATGTAATAGTTCATACACCACTGCAAGCTTATGTTGCATGTGTAATAGTTCATACACCACTGTAAGGCTTATGGTGTAAGAGCTTTTATTTAGCAATTCATCGTCATCCTCATATCACAAGAATTTTAGTGTCAGTTTTTCCCTTTATGGGTTAGATTTTGATTATGAGATACAAAATGGGGGAAGCATTTACATTAAAATAACTTCTTCCAGGGATGATTCTTACAGGGTGAGAAAGCTATATCCACATCACTAAAAGGTATTGATACAATGAAATGACATTAAATGAGTATAATCAGCTTCCCACCGACAGAGTTGGACAGACTTTCATAATGGTCCTTTTAAGAAGTCTTAGTACCTACATACTTCTAAACTAGAACACTGATATAACTGATGTTGAGAAAGCTCTGAAACATATCAAGTCTCAAAGGTCCTAGTCCAAGATGTTAATCAGATCCAAACTATTCAAGTTTGACAGAATTCAGAAAAACAGATATAGTTTTGGAAAAAGGATAATACTACTGAAAGATGGTTGATAGTAAGAAGAATTCTATTCATGTGAAAGAAAGGCAAAAGTACAGTTTGATGACAGCCACTAATTAAAAGGAGTAAAGAGTCAAGCCAAGAATAAATGAGCTGCTGTATGATGCGTGGTATAATTGAAATACCTCACTCAGATTCAAAACACTATACTATACCACTTGGAAGAATGGCTGAGAAAAGCATCAGAATTGGAATTGTCAGAGTGAGATCATTTTAAATAACATAAAGGCAAGATAAAAGATCTCTGGTCAATCACACACTACAGAACACCTCTTGACAACCAAGAAGAAGGCTGTGAGCATGGTTTACAGCAAGCACTAGTTAAAGCCTAAACGATATGGTTATAGTAGACAGCACAACAACAGAATAATAGTGGAAAAAGGCAGCATAGTATATCTTAAAGGAAGAATGAATAGAAAGAGATGACAAATGAGGTAGTTTTACTTGAAAATACATTGGGGGAAAATATCCAAAAAGAAAAATTCCAGAGAGATCTAAAATTTAAAACTTCAACTTGGTATGTTGTGGCTGAACATGGCCGATGTAGCCAAGGCCTAAACTTCATGCACTCATACTTGGTAAGACCAATAATTTTCCCTGAATGAGAGCATGGCCCTTTTAGTACAATGGTGTCATTTAAATTTTGGAGTGCCTTTAATTAAATCTGCTTCCATTTTGGTCAATATATGACATTAAGGACACAATGGATTTGCAACTTGTATATACATAAACAGATTTTATTTGAAGAATATATTTACATTTGAGAGTCCCTACTTCCTTCCCCCATATTAGGTACTTGATGAATTAGCAAAAAAGAAGCTTCAAAATGAGGTAAGAACAGGCATATTACAGTACATTATCTAGGAGAAAAGTCATAGTTGATCTGCATTTTGAGTAACAAGTAACAGGTAATGGTACCACAAAAGTTTTTACCACCAACCCATATACTGTAATTTTAAAAATTAAACATTTTTCTAATACCCCTGTACCTCCTAATGAAATCTTACCTTATAACCAAACTCTGAAAGTACTCCACGAATCTTATTTACAGCAGACTGTGCTGGAGGAAGAAGGCTTAACCTGAAAAAAAAAAATTAGTGATGACTGTACAGTATTATCCTTTTGTTTTGTACACAGCTAGCAACAGTAAACTCTACTTATAATCAGCAAGTGAAGATTTACTTTGTAACTGTAAATACTCTGTGAACATGAAAATTATACAGTACTCTTATTCAAAATATAGCTTATAAATCAATAACTGCTTTCTTCACAAAAGTTGATCCAACAAATAATATATGAATCATATTGAAGTAACTAAAGAATTTCTGCTTTACAGGGTAAAATATAATTGATTCCATTATTTGCAATCCTTCCCAGCAGAATACTTGTATAAGCAGTGAATTGGATTTTATTAATTTTGGTGGGTTTGAATATCATAGTGAAAGAAGAACTTCAAAAATTTTATGTTCTGGAATTTATATCTTTTGGAACAATGCACACTGAAAAATATTAAAGTAAAACTAATACACTATTAGTTAAGGGTATGTTTGCACAGCAGAAGTGTATGTGTGTGTGTGTGTGTGTAGAATCCACACAAGAAGAAAATCTACTTTTCTTTGGCAAAATGGTTATGCTTCCTTCATTCTTACCTGAAAGCAATAACAGAACCTGGTGTGAAGTTTGCTGTATATTCACACTCCGTCGTATCAGCTTGGTCTGATGAAGTAAGGCGGACTAACGAAGCTTGACTAGGCTGGATATTTTCTTTAACATCAAGAATAAAGCTAGTGAGGCCATTTATGAACTCTGAGTCATTGCTAAAGAATCCTGGATAAGATTTGTTGTCATCACTGTAAAAAAAAAAGGAGACATCATATTCAATTTTGTTGAAATAATGCAAATAAACAAATAACTTTAAATACATCACAAATTACAAATAATAAAGCTGCATGAAGGAAGTACATTCCTTACCTGTTATGATAACTGGAAAAATACACTTTACCAATTCTATGTTTTCAAAATAAAAATTTAATACGGTGCATCTTATAGTAACTCAAAAATATTTAGAGCATTACAAGATAGTGCAATAATTAATTTTTGTAAGTTTGATTGGACTTTCTTACCCAGATGTTTTCCCTTTCAACTGCATTTCAAAAATAATTTCTTCTAATCTTCCTTGGACCTTGAGAGGGCGAATGTTAGCTTCACGTACTTCAGAGGGTGGACGGAATGAAGTGTAGGCCACTAAAACAACACTCTGGTGTGTTACTGGATTATGACGGGTGACAGTTACAACATGCTCTGTTACCTGATCTACAAACACCTGAAAATTATGAAAATATGTATGCTTTAAAACAGGATCAACTAAGAAACTTAAAAAATTAACACACACTTATAGCACTAGGGTACAGACACTTATCTACCACATCCATACACTGTCAAGCTTCCCAGTGGTTCTAGGTAGGCCTATGATAGGCATTCCTTTCTGAGCATATTATGAATGCAGAAGTACCATATACTGTACAAAAATGTTTTCTTTAAGAAAATATTTTGAACACGGCTTGCAATCCATAATAATTTGTGCTGCTTTTCTGGCAGGACAAAGATTTGTACTGCATTTAGAGAACTGTTGTTTGCCATGAGTAGGTCTTATCCAATTTTGCATGAAATGTTTTCTGAATATTTAGAGCCCTTCCTGGACTCTGCAGAACTTGAAAAATCTTGACTTTAAATAAAACTAAAATGAAAGTAATCTTTCAAAAGCAACCCTAAATTTCAGCTTATAGTCAGAATCTATTGTAGTTAATATCTATTATTTTTTAATCTTACCTGATTATATCCATTGGCTCCAAGCTCAAAGTGCAATTTATTAAGCAACTTCTTGCCCTTGATAATACCTGAGTTCAATCCAATTTCTCCCCGAGTTGGCTCAGAGTCACTCCAAGCAGTGTAAACTCTTGTCTCATCAACTACGTGAATCTGAAAATGAGGTAACATGTATATAAATTAATAAATCTTGGAAAGCAAGCGTTACCAGAAAAATTATCAGGATGGTTTATAAATTTGGATTTCAACCTTAATATATAAGTATGATTTGTATAATGTACTGCAGTAAGTACACAGAAGCATATAAAAGTTCCTTAGTTAGATTTCAGAATAATTTTCTAATGAGTCTTTATTTTCTTTCTTTTTATTTACTGTGCTAAATCATGTATTAAGTTCATTTGTAACCTTTTAAAACTCTAAACCACAGTAGAAAACTTGATTTCCTGTCTCTCCAAGAGTCTTTCAAAAGTCCATTTTCTCCCTTAATTTCTTGTCTTTTTCCAAAATCACCATATCTTCCTATTTTGCACTATAAACCTTCATGGTATGTAGTCAAACAAACAGAAAAGCCTGTTTCATGCCTTTCCCAAGAGTCAGCCTGTCTCATGCCCTTCCCAAGAGTCTATGTCTATTTCATAAGTCCACTTATGTTCTCTCTCCTGACCTCATTAATTTTAAAATCATTCTATAACCTATAAAGCAATATAAAATATTCAGTGAGATTATATTTCCTATATCTTTAGTGGTTCATATGCAGGAAAGGAAGGTTATGCTTATCAATTTTCCAAACACTCTAGTCAAGCTTGTAAAAGATTCAATGACATTTTTCCTTGTGTTTGGAAAATGGGAAAGAACTGGATAGAATTTTCAATATTTTAAGTTTTGGTAGCACACAGATTTCATCCACTGTGTTCCCTCCAGAATTATGTAATATACAGGGATCATTTTGTGAGAAACTGCTACTTTCAAGGCCAGCTTTATACTCATAATATCTTGGATCATAAAACCTAAATATAATATACAGTACTGGTAATTGGTCATTCATGTGTACAGAATTATAAATCAAATTAAATATCCACAATGTAATTGCAATTCTTTAAAATGGATAATATTCATCATATAAATATAATAAGCAGGTTATTACTATTTATATACAGATCTCACAATTCATTTTAAACTAGACCAGCCATATGAGAACTGAGAACTTTAACTCAATGTTCTAGTTAAACTACCTAATAGTACTAGTACTCCTAAACTACAGAAGTAAATTAGCAACACAAAACATAAACAAGAATTTTATATAAGAGAATCTATTAACTATATAAGTCCTACAAATACAAATTTAACTTACATGATGTGGCACCAATTCGTCATAGCCACGATTAGATCCTGATGCACAACAGGCCATATTGACTAGAGCAGTAGAGGGAAGCATATCCCATGCAGTGCGAACCTCTGCTGGGCTTCTGTTATCATGAGTCAGGTCAAGGAAAATTGCATGTGCAATTGAAGGCACCAAAGGTCTTACTGGAGGAAGCAAAAATGCACCAACAGGCTCACCTCCATAGAGATATACAAGACGACCTTCTTCATGAGAGTTCGGTGCTGACATGGCCTCTGGAAACAGAAAAGAAAGTGTGGCATAATTATTTAAATAGAATCTTATTAATAATATTCTATAAACTACTGGCTTCTGGTAAGAAACACTTTAGATCTAGTGTTATTTAATTCTGTTCTCGTTGGGATATCAGTGCACCCTAAAACATGACATTAATTGACCTGTGGTAAGAAAAGGTTACGCATTAAACATATTTCCTTTATGGATGAATTTTAGAGACTTCTCCTACAATAAGAACCTAATACAGTACTATTACTTTTTACTTTTTGGGTGTGAAAAGTAAATAAGAGGAAATAAGTCACTGATAATGGTATGCCCAAATATCACTCCATCAAAACAATACTGTCATAGATAACTTTTAAATCTTTTTTAGGCCAATGAAAACATGTTGTAGTAACTTTCTCTTAAAATTTGGACATAATGCTATTACTCTGAAAAAATGCTAGATATTTTGATCCCAGAGTCTATTTTTAAGTTATTTTATTCTATAACCATGAAAAATATCCATTAACAGAACAAGTACTTTGAAGAAAGTGTTATAACATAAAATTTTAAAGTTATATACATACCTCGAATTAATGAATTGATTCCCAGACGATTAACAAATACGTTATCTGTTAAATCTGAATTGGTAAAGAGTTCTGCAATAACATACAAATCAGGTCTCACTTTTCTTGCTGCATCTAGCATGTACTGTAGAGGAGAAATCATGGGTACAGTATACAAATTTATGAGAAAAATTACTTTTGTATAAAAGAATGCCATTACATATGAAACTTGCTTGAACTAAAAAGGTCACAAGATGAGAATGACAACAACATTGCATTTCCTAAAAATTTATCTTCTCTAGTGGCCTGAGTTACACCCTACCATTAAAATAATGATAAAGTAATGATAACCATATAAACTGCAAATTCATTAAAATATATGACAGCTGGGCTTATGACATTCTGTAAAACACAAATAAAATGGGAGATAAAAAAATGTCATATTTACAGTAATCTAAACATTTTTACCTCAGCCACATGAATAGGTGTTGAGTGGCAGTTGTCTAAACGAATACCATGGAAAATACGTGCTGTATATTCACAATAGCGTCTCATATGATCCCAGAGGAAAGGGCAATCTTCAGGTTTGTCACCATACCTATGAAAATTGATACCAAAAAAATACTGTAATGTAAATATAATTACTAATAACTATAAATACAAGAGGCCATTTACAAATCTAAGAAAATTATCTTCATGGCTGAAAGATTAAATACATTAAGAACCGAGACTTCATAATATCCACTTGGTGTACATGTGGAAATTTATAGTTTTTATCTCCTACAGTACCAGTTCAGTAAAATTCCTGCATTGATCAATCAGTATGCACAAATGGGATTAAAATACAAAATCTCTGTTCTATACGGATAATGATCTAACCCACTGAATTGTTGAGAGTTCAGTTATGAAAAATGCCTGGTTAAGGGTAGACAACTTAAAAGCTGGTCAACTGCTTGAACTAGCTACAAGTTAGACCCCCCCCTCAGGGAAATCTTCAGTCTTACTTGTCAAATGTTTTCATACTAGAACTCAGTGAACCAGGAAAGCCTATGAAACAAAACTTGTACGGTATCCACAATTTATAAAAAAATCTATACATTTTCTACACAGTAAAAGCATCTTACTTTTGCTGAATAATTACTTATGAGGAAGGTAACTGGCTCCTACTTCCCTAGCTTTTATTTCATTCCACTGGAGTTACCATCAAGTAAGTAAATGGTGAAAGATTTTTGGTTAAAAAGCATAATCTCTAATTGGAATATTCCTTGTATAATCACTGTATTTACATACTATGAATCATTCTTCTTAACCCTAGGGAATCTATAGTTGAATGAGATGCTACAAAACAATTTAATTCATAAGTGCCTGAGTGATTAATGCACTAGAAACTAAAGAAACTGATATTCAAACTACTGACTGATTATCAGCACTAAATGCACTTCTGATATTCTGTAATCAAGGTATACATTACCACAAATATACGACAGTTTTGAATGTCTTTGTGATTACTTCAAGCTAACTGTAAAAGTAAAGTAGCAATAACACGCTGTAAAGAATTTCTGTAATTTAGAGGAAAGCCAAGAATGAAAGCTTAAATTAATTTTCAAGACTATGCTTACCTTAGCTTGACACTGTCACCCCAAGCAACCAACTCTCTACGCAGGTACACATAGGAATCAGGGGAAGCAAAATTACGCAGTGGATCGTCTCCCATGACCCATCCATTATGTGCCATTAGGAAACTGTTCTTTGGGCTATACATAAGTGCCTCCTCCTCCTCGAGTGGTAAATCCTCCCCATAATGAGTGAAATATCTGATGATATAAAAACAGTTTTAACATTTCTCAGAGGGAACTTGCTTTCATTGAATACATGCTTTTCCTTAATCAGTACGTATAGAATTAATGATACTGTATATGGGTTCCATAGTTTTCATTAATTCAAAATCTGCCAAGATTTGACATATTCAAGATGTAGATGCAATTCCCTTTACATAGACAACCTATCTACTGTAACCACATTACATGTACAGTACAGTAACCTAGATATTCAACATGATTATGACTTTACTTGTCGTTTTAAATTTGCCTTCTAAATTTTGACAATTACCTAAATTAAATACAGAAAATCTAATACAGTATGACAATTACCAGTGTGACAGGACAAATGATTATACAAATACTCTCTCCTTTAGGCCCAGTTTTCACTCAGTCCATATTACTGAATGGATGACCTGACTGATTAGAACACTTATGAATTTTTTCAAAAAACCCTTTCCTGTTCTATCTATTTAATAAAATTAGGAAGACATAAAATCAGTCTTTTATTTTGCCATTCGATACAGCTATTAAAAATTTTTGTGTCATATGTAAAATTACTATGCATAAGTTTTAATCTTTATCAGCTCTAGCAATAGTTATGAATTTGTTTTTTAATTAACTCAAAAGTTGTGCCCTCATATTACAATAAATATTTACATATGTTATTCCTTAAAGCGATAAATATATTACAGTATTACATTTAGATCTGTATATCACTAATTCTGTTAACTGTAATAATAAATATGCATTGCTCTTACTCTAATTTTAGATAAGTACAGAGCCTGAATTCCACAAGAATATGTAAAACAAAGTCCAAATCAACTTATATTTTGCTCAACTGCTGAACAGATAAATTAATTACTGATCACCTCTTGTAGGCTTGTTAGATATACTTTAAATGATAAAAAAATAAATGAAAACTAGATTTAAAGACTTAATACTCTGTTATGCTACACCTAATAAAAAGTTTCTTTTTTTATATGAATCATGTGCCTTGTAAGAAAATGAGTAATAATATTATGAGAATAAGTTTATCAACATTAGAGAGAACCTCATTATAATCATATCTACAGTGCTGTACTGTACTAACCACCATTTTGTAAGGTCCAGCACATCAAGTTAACCAACTGAAAAATGTTTCAGGATTCATGATCTAAGAGTGGAATAAGCCATGATGGTTTATGATTTATGTGAACAGTACTTAATATAAAAAGGTCAAGATTTAATATGTATAGGAGATAGAGAATAGGTTTGTAAATTATTCAGTGAAATGAATATTAAAATGTTTAAAACCAATGTTCAAAGTATGCTAACCTCATGGACAATCTTATCATATGAACCTCATTTAACAATGTCTGATATGATGTCAGGATAACTATTCAGGCAAAAGATGGCAATCCTTTAACATGGTCTCTTAGTGTATATCTAGCAAGGTGAGCATAAACGCATACTTCATGCCAGTGCTCTGTCTACCTTGAATGCCTTCAAAGACTTACTTCAAAATAAAGCTATTAGATATCTACAAACTCACTAACAAACCCTATCAGTGTCAGTATTTTGATGAAAAACCAATATAGCAAAGTACTAACATATGCAAAAGGTTTATTCTAAAAAATGATTAAGTACTTATTTAATACTAAAGAACAGACATAATACTGACCCATATAACTAAACCATATAAAAATAAGGAAAATATTTGATACCAAAACACATACACTATGACACAAACATGATTTGGCTAGGTGTGACATTTTAGCTCTTTTCACTTACGGTGGGACTAACGGGTTTTCCTCTGAAACCTCAGCAATCATTGGGCCATCATGTTGAAGTCGTTGGTATCTGTTATATACATAAACAAAATATTAGCATGAATCACCAAAAACTATAAACAATAATATAGTACAATTTATTACTGATCATAACATGGAAAAGAGTAAAGTATATTTTAAAAGTTTAATTTTACATGAATCTATGTGCCCAAATGTAATGTACCTATTGTATACAATTGTAATAAACTTAGCAAGCAAAGAAGCACAGCATAATCATTTTCATTTTCAGAAATTATAAATCATTATCTTATTGAACTGTTAAAACCAATACATGTACATAACAATGAGCTTGAGACATATACATTAAGAGATTGAGCAACACTGCTTACCTTACAGTGCCAAGACAGCATTCTACTGCTTGAATAAGATGTGCCTGGATCTCACTTGTACGTTGCTGATTAAGGTTCTCAAGATGGTGGCGGAATTCAGCACAGCAACGTACAATTCTGTCTTCTTCATTGCGTGCTTCAGGTCTGTAAGATTTTATTAGGTACTGACATGAAATACACACAGTACCATGCATATCCAGACAGCTCCAAAATTATATTTTTATCAAACTACAGTATACAGCAATTTAAATAGTATGTTTCACAAAACTGAAGGTTAATCATTGTACTGTAATTTTGAAATACATTAAAATGAATGCACAGATACACTAAGTCTTGAATCAATAAAAAAACTTTGCTTAAATATATGATTTTATGTTTATATATAAACAGAAAAAGAAAATAACTTCATGGTTACTCTGAAGATATTGTTTTTCTACTATGCACAGTATTGCATACATAAGAGAGAGAGAGAGAGAGAGAGAGAGAGAGAGAGAGAGAGAGAGAGAGAGAGAGAGAGAGAGAGAGAGAGAGAGAGAGAGAGATACACGGTAACTTGAGAGTGTATATGAAGACAAACATGAGAGTGATTAATGGTAGTTATAAATGTAGTAAAAAAAAAGAAAAACTTAATTCATTAATAGATGCTTCATTATCAGTGTAAAAGCATGCTTTAGAAATTCAACAACTTAATGAGGTTAAGGAGGTTACTGTAACAGATATCTTATAAAGAGGACCCATTTGTAATCTTATACATGTGCTGCTGTCAGAAAGTCTTTCATTATTTGATATATATAGATCATGAAAATAAATCATTCATGCAATTTTTTCATTATCAACCAGTTATTTATGACTGTCTAATATTGATACCTTCTTTTGTCTCCTTAGAGTTAACAGCTCTCTAAATCATTTACAGATTCAGAAACTAATTTCTTTTAGGTTTCAGACAAAGAAGACACATTACCCCACCATTTTTCTTTACATTTAGATAACACGTCCTAATGGACATACATATAAATGGAGAGAACTTCTCTCATAAGTGATAAATTCTATATGTATTACTGTATTGTACTGGCTTAAGGTGCCTGGTAAAATATCTAGTTATACTGTATCAAACGTAACACTGACATGGCACTTCGTGATAGGCAGTCATGGATCCACTTCCCATTACAATCATCAAGGTTTTTAGGATATTTCACAAAAATGCATAAAACTAAAACAATTTAAGTTTCACCTTCTTTACATGATTATAATCTTACAGCAGCAACAGAATAATTTTCAAACCACAACTAAAATACTGTACATCAATGTCCATCCAGTCCTTTCACTGTACAGTATTCTCAAAAATCACTTTTAATGTTTCCCTCTTTAAGGAGCTGGTGATTTTTTGAAATGGATTAGCAGTTGTATTCTTCAAGCATTCATTTGCCATATCACTCGCAAGAGATGAGCACCACACTGATAAAATACTTTAAAATAAAGAATACCACCCACTATGAATATTCCTTTATAAAACCATAAAATGGGGTCATTGTGCATTCTTGAAATGTGGATGTTTCTTTGGCCCTCCGGTGTGTCAACATTCTCATACAAATCATTAAAATCAGCAGCCCTGGCTCTGGCAACTTCTTGTTTTGCAACTTTCTTTGCTTCTTTTGATATTTGCTCGTTTTCTTCTGTTTTGTGTTTATCATAGTTCTTTTGGGATTCTTTCTTTTTCTTGATCTTGTCTTGTGTGTCTTTATTCCACCACCAACTTTCTTTATCTTTTGGGGGACCTTTCCCTGATGTTTTGCCTAAAATTTCCTCCCCATGCCTTAGGATCACATTGCTGTTAAACTCCCACCAATCATTTACATCATCTTCCAACTTTATTTCTCTCAGAACATTCTCCTTAAACCTAGATCTCAACTCCACATTTTCTGCCTTCTCTAGCTCCCACCATTTGATCTTAGGGTTACTTTTCCTCTTTCCCTTTGTCCCTTTTCGAATTGAAAGGTCCGCAACCACCAGCTTATGTTGTTGGCCAACATTCTCTCCATATATTACTTTACAATCCTTTACTTCCTTAAGGTGTTGTCTCCTACACAGCAGAAAATCAATTTGACTCTCTCTTCCACCACTTCTATATGTCACATAAATTTTCTTCATAAAGAATGTATTAATTAGTGCCATATCAAATGCCACTGCGAAGTCTATGATGCCTTCGCCTTCTTTGTTCCTCTCCCCCATTCCTAGTCCTCCATGGATTCTTGAAATCACTCTTCTATCTGTACCTATATGTCCATTCAAGTCTCCACCCAATACAACTCTCTCTTCCTCTGAGATTGATGTTAATACTTCCTCCAACTCCTGCCAAAACATTGACTTCTCTTCCTCATCACATCCAGCTTGTGGGGCATAAGCACTTATCACATTTAGGACTTCTTCTGATAATAATATATATATATATATATATATATATATATATATATATATATATATATATATATATATACATATATATATATATATATATATATATATATATATACATACATACATACATATATACATATATATATATATATATATATATATATATATATATATATATATATATATATATATATATATATATATATATATATATATATATATATATATATATATATATATATATATATATATATATATATATATATATATATATATATATATATATATATATATATATATATATATATATATATATATATATATATATATATATATATATATATATATATATATATATATATATATATATATATATATATATATATATATATATATATATATATATATATATACTATATATATATATATATATATATATATATATATATATATATATATATATATATATATATATATATATATATAGCAACAAGGGACACCTCTTCCCAAGCCAACTCTCCTTTAAGAACATCATTTTCATAAGACATTAACGTAAAATCATTTCATATCCCTGTCGACAATAACCATCGGTCATAGAGAGTTTGCCTCTCCTACCAAGCTCTTGTTATTCCCCCCTTTGATGGTCTTTTCATTCCCTTCCTAGACCAGGTGACTGAGTTAAAACTCCTTTCCAGGTCACTTTGTCGCCCTTTGAGACAAGCCTCAATTGTACGATCACCCCAGGCACTGCTTAAGGAGTTCCTGAGTCTGCACCACAGGAGACACTAGTTCGGGACAGCTGGCCCACTCCCCAAAAGAGAATGCTGGGTGATCACATGACACAAAATCACCCATGCGGGCCTGGCAAATTAGCATGCATCAACAAAGCAAACCATGAGGACAAGGAGGCACGATAGAAAACGGATGACTCCTGCAAGAATGGGATATTAATCTGGGCGAAGGATAAGAGGACCTATGCACAATGCCTCTCGTCAGAGACACACCGGACACATAACTAACACCTACTGCCCTTTGAGCTCTGCCCCCTAAGAGCCATCTCCCAAAACATGTGACTGACTTCCAGTCCAGTATATTTCCAGTGCCAATTCCCTTCATAACTGCTCCCCAACCAGTCATCGGCACATCTATGAGAACCCATCTCTCCGACACAAGGAATTTGAGTTTTATCAGTCATGTAGTACTTTTTCTTTCGCCAATCTATTTTCCGAGTTTTCAACGCAATTCTCATATAGACCTGACTTTGCTATTACTTACTGAATGTTCATAAGTGAAATCAACAGTGTTATACCCAAGGGTTCGCTGGCACCCTCATGCATCCTTGAACTATTAATCATGCTACTTTCATCAGTTAATCACATGCAATCACCATTGCAGGCGGAGTTTCTCGCTGTGGATCCTTCTGCTTCAATTATGCTTTCACTGCCGTGGTAAACCCACTGCAAATTGACTCACGGTGCCCTTGAAGTGAAATCCCCAGCATCTAGTTATCATCTGTTCATCTTAATTTAGTGCTCTGATAGGACCCCATTTACCTGTCCTAATTATTCCCATCTTCTGATTTATGTTATTGTAAATGTATGTGATTCTAGTTATCCTAAGAGTTTACCTAAAGTTCCCCTTTCTAGTAAAGCACTCGGCTCATTTTCCTTTGTTCTATATTCTACCAACCCAGGAATTCAAGTCAGATTGCATCATCCCTTGTGGTAAGTCCCCTTCCTGGGTTTAGAATATAAAAATATATGTATACATATATATACAGGGTGTAACACGAGTTTATGCAAATATTTTTGGAAATGAAGGAAAAGTAATTTCAAGCAGAAAATGTTCTATAAACTTATACATTTAAAGCCTTTGTTTGTATGTGAGGGGAATTTTAAAATAACCATTATCATTAGCACTGCTTTCACACGATAGAGGTTGGTAACTGGAGGTCAGAGTAACCTGGGATGTAGGGGAGGGGACAGGGGGTGAAGTGAATAAGGCAAGTGGACTGTTATTCTTTTAATTGTGATTCTTTTTCTTGCAAGTAATCTTATATTAACAATCAGCTTACAGTGGTACCATATAGCTTCATGTATCAAGTAAGTAGTGTAAATGTTGCTGGGCAACATTTATTTGTGATTGTTGAATTCTAGCATGCTCTGTCTGCTGTCTCATCACGGAATTGTTGAATCAGGAGTCATCATGACTAGGCCTACACCTATGACTGGTGTCTGATGAATACTTTTGATGGAGAGGGAGAAATTTTTAAAAATATATTTTATATCTATGGTACGTGTTTAATGAATAAGCCTACCTTTGATGGAGGGAGATTCAATTAGGTTTTCTTTTCTTTTTCTTTTATCGGTGTCCAATGAATACCACTGATAGGGAGGGAGAGGGATTCAATGATGCAAACATTTTTTGTTCAAAATTTAAATGATACAATTAACCCTTAAACGCCAAGCCTCTATTTACAAAAGTGTCTCCCATATGCCGGCGCGGTTGAGAGTTAGCACCGAAGCGGAAAGAAAGTTTTTAAAAAAATCACAGCACGCTTAGTTTTTAAGATTAAGAGTTCATTTTTGGCTCCTTTTTTTGTCATTGCCTGAAGTTTAGTATGCAACAATCAGAAATGAAAAAAAATATCATTATCATATATAAATATTGGAATATATGACAGCACAAAAAAAATTTCATATATAACTGTATACAAATCGCCTTGTGAGCAAAACGGTTAGAGCTAAGGAGTTATTTTTTTTTCATTGTATTGTACACTAAATTGTGAAGATTTTGGTATATAACAAATTGTAAAACGATCAGAGCAACACAGAGAAAATATTATCACAAAATGATGCATGAATTCGTAACGCCGGACGTAAAAAAATATATTTTTTTAAATTCACCATAAATCGAAATATTGTGCTACAGATTTCCAATTTATTGCAAAATGAAGGTAAATGATTGAATATTACTAGAATGTAAGAGTTTTAGTTTACAATTGCATTTTTCGACCATTTCAGTCGAGTCAAAGTTGACTGAAGGTTGAAATTTTGGCACTTATCGTGATTTATATGAAAATATTTCAAAACTGATAAAAGCTACAACCATGAGTTATTTTTTGTTGTATTTTACATGAAATTGCACACATTTTCATATATAAAACTTTATGTAACGGCTAATATAAAACGGTGCAAAAATTATGACAAAGTGACTAAAGAATTACTGAGATTTTCGGCTGAGTTAGCGCACACGGACGTAAGGAAAAAGTTGTTTTCAAAAATTCACCATAAATCGAAATATTGTGCTAAAGATTTCCAATTTATTGCAAAATTAAAGTAAATGATTGAATATTACTAGAATGTAAGAATTTTAGCTTACAATTGCGTTTTTCGACCATTTTGGTCGAGTCAAAGTTGACAGAAGGTTGAAATTTTGGCACATCATAATTTATATGA